>NW_006922266.1:389125-390509 GCF_000298275.1 Orycteropus afer afer | reverse complement strand
GGGAAACAGCTCATGCGGCAGGAGTGTATGGAGGGATGGACACTGGGAAGAGTTAACTATGGGGAGGAAGTCGGAGGGGAGCTGTTGCATTGTAATCTGTGGTCAATGACATGAGACAAAGTATATGTGAACTGCTATATGGAAAGTGAATTTGCTCTGTAAATCTTCACCCAAATCACAATTAAAAAAGAAAAAGAAAAAGAAAACTAGGATTCCTAAAGCTAAAATCCAGTAGTGCATCATTTAAATTCATTTTTTATCTAAAAGAACCTGAAACACACATTGCTTTCTAATGAAATGGATGTAGGAGAAACATTAACATCTTTCAAAAGAAGTGGAAATACCACAATGTGGAAATCTCTTTTGGCTTCATGGACCAGAACGACAGAAACACCAGTTGTTAAGTCAATCAGAGAAGATTTGTGTAAGTTTGTCAACCAGGAAATCAATGGTATGTTGACAATTTAGAGAAACCATGCACTCATTAATTTAAACTGAACAAGTGTAACTTTCAAAAGCCAGTTAAGCAATGTGATTGAAATCATAATTTGATTTTTACTGAAACCAATGTATCATTAAATTTGGTGTGTTTAAAGCAAGGGGCATTTCAAGAAATTTCCAATCTCTATAGACTTCATATAGCTGAATAGGAGGAACCACAATTTGTTAACTCAATCAGAGAGTGTATATGTAACTTTCCCAATCGTGTAAATTATGTATATGTATGAAACATACAATGAAATAGGTACTCACAACTGTAAATTATACCACTGCAACTTTTAAATGCACGTTTTAGCTAAGCACAACAAATAAAGACTCTTCTAAATTTTGGACATTATAGTAGTCATCTAATTTCTTTCCTGAACCCATAACACTTGGAGGCTCATCCAGGATGATTCCTGTGTCCTATGGTCTTCTCCAGCTGATACCAAGAAGGGGGGACCTCTAGGGGAGGTGCCATCTGAGACATTCCAGGGCCCTGGACTCCTAATTCCCAGTTGAGTGGCTGTCTGAAGACACCTTCACAAGTGAATTCGGCCCAATTCACTCAGTCAGGCCTCTGGAAGTAAGTCCGTCTGTAAGGATCCTTGTGAGACCAGTCTCTCTGTTGGTTGAGGGAAGGGATCAGATGCGATCTTGAACCTTCTCTAACCTCCTTCTCACCAGGACACTTATTGAGAAAGTCTGTACAGTGAAAATCTGGAGTCTGGTCTAGCAAAACATTGGTGAACCGATCCTGGGAGGGACCTTGTTTTGCTAGAATTTCTGTTTTGCTCTTTTGAGAGTGCCTGGAATTTGTTTGAGTGTATGATGGGAAAGTCTGTTTGTTTTTCTGTGTTCTTCTAGATTTTTTCCTTTTGGTGAACTTCAGGTAACACTAACA
>NW_006922266.1:385452-388785 GCF_000298275.1 Orycteropus afer afer | reverse complement strand
TTTTTTTTTTTTTTTTTTTTATCTAAAATTTCCTAGGGGACACTTTCTCTCATATTAGGGTATCTAATCTTGCTGTCAAACTCAAGATCTTATCCTGGAGTAGACTAGTTAGTACCTGTGAATTCTTACAGCTCAAATTGGAATGCCCAAGCAGAGGGCCCACATTCACTGTAAAATCTCACTTCCCAAGGTGCAAAGTCTTGCAGAATCCCTGGAGAAGTGAGGTTTTGCAGTAAATATGGGAAGTTCATGCGTGAAGGAACAAAATTAAATTCTAGGCTAGACAAATTGGCATTTGGAAATTTTTTCCTTTTTGGATGGGGTGTATTTTGATGTGCGCCTAAGTGACTGTGTCTGGCTTATTGAGTTTCTAGGGACTCATGAAGCTGGAAGCACGTGTGAAGTCGTTCTCTTAAAAGGTGGTGATCCTTGTATGGCTTACAGTGACCAGTCATCTGATAGTTCAGTTCAGCTCCGGGTCAGGGATTTATACTGACTCGTCAATGTCAAGAGGCACCTGAAACATCTGCATGAGAGGACTGGGAAAACGGGTTCGGCAAGGCAACTGATGGTGACAACCCCAAATTTTTAAAATTATTTAAAAGATCTTTCCTAGGTTAAGGATATTTGAATTGGCTGTCTTATATTGGCTTGAAGGCAATTTGAGTAGCTTAAAGAAACAGTTACAAATACGTTGCTGCCATCTGGAGGAACATATGGGAATTACGCAGTCTACCAATAAGACCAAGACTCCTCTCCAATGTATTTTAGACAATTTTAAGTTGGCATTTCAGGAGGATTATGGTATTAAATTTAGTTCTGGGCACTGCAGAACTCTATGAAAATTGGAGTGGCCTAATTTCAGGGTAGGATAGCCTGACATTGGCACTTATGACCCTCACATTACTCAAGCAGTATGGAATGTGGTGATTGGGAAGCCAGGCCACCCAGATCAATTCCCCTACATTGATGTTTGGTTAAGTTTAGTCCAAAACCCCCTACTTAGTTAAACAAGTGTGCCCAGGATACAAAATTATCCATTATGTTAACAGATTCAAAGTCAAATAAGGACAGAAATCATACCCCTCTCCTTCCTGTCCAGAAACAGATCGATCTACCCCCTCCCTACAATCAGGAACCTAGCAACTGGCCCTGGCCAGAAGCACCAGTAACCCCAAAAGCACCCGACTCCACGAGGCCCTTTCTTCCTTCCTCCCACCATACTCACAGCAGGGCATACCTGGAAAGGCAAGGCCAGTTGCACCTGTGCTCCTGTTGCAGGAGACATCCCCTAGCTCAGGAGACCCCCGCGATCCTCCTCTCCTTATGTACGCTCCTTTCTTGTCAAGTGATCTGTATAACTGGAAAAATCAACAACCACCCTGTTCTGAACAACCACAGGCATTAATTGGGTTACTAGAGTCAATCTTTCAAACTTCCCAGCCCACATGGTATGACTGTCAGCAAATTTTGGTTGTACTGTTCACAGCAGAAGAAAGGAGCCATATTAGACAGGAGGCTCATAAAGTAATAATAGGTCCCATGGGGGGAACAGCAGAGGAAAATAGGGACAAGATAGAAATGGAATTTCCCCAAAAGAGACCTGATTGGGACCCAAATACTGCAGGCAGCTTGCAAGCACTGGAGAACTACTGACAGTTCCTACTAGCAGGTATAAAGAATGAGGCACAGAAGCCAACCAATCTCTCTAAGGTGTCTGCTACAATTCAAAAGGACACTGTGTCCCCTGATGCATTCTTGGAGAGGCTGATAGATGCTTACTGCACCTATACTCCCATTGACCTAGAGGCACCAGCTAACCAGAGAGCTATTAACCTAGCCTTTGTAACCCAGTCAGCACCAGACATAAAGAGAAAATTACAAAAGCTAGAGGGGTTTGAGGGAAAGAATTTATCTGAACTATTAGAAATAGCTCAAAAAGTACACAATAATAGGGAACCTAAGGAGGAGCTCCTAAGGGAGCTCTAGTAGCATAGTGGCTAAGGCACTTTGCTCACCAGATGGCTGGCGGTTCAAACCCATCAGCCACTCCTCAGAAGGAAGGTTGGGCAATCCTACTTCTGTAGTGATACTGCCCCGGAAACCCAAGGAGGGGTCGCTATGAGTCAGGGCTGACTCGACTGCACATAACAACAACAACAACAAGGAGGAGGCAAGAAGGAGAGCAATGGCTAGTACTACGGTGGCATCTTTCAAGGAAGCTGAGAAGCCCCCAAGGGGATCGATGGATAAAAGTCAATTTGGGCCTATGGCTAGTAAATATAAACCCTCTCTAGGGAAAAACCAGTGTGCTTACTGCAGAGAGGAAGGACATTGGAAGGATAAGTGTCCACTGAAATTGGGGGCAAAAGGGAAGTCCCCCATCTTAAGCCTAACAGAATCAGAATAGGCGGGCCCAGGCTTATTTTCCCTAAGTCCCCATGAGCCTAGGGTCACAATGAAAGTTGAGGGAAAACCTGTTAACTTTCTAGTAGATACAGGGGCCACACACTCCATCTTAACCTCACCCCTGGGACCTATATCCTCGGACTCAATTGTAGTCCAGGGAGCTACAGGAAAAATGAATCAATGTCAATGGACCACACAGAGAACCGTAAATTTAGGAGACCATACTGTAACTAACTCTTTCATCCTTATGCCAGATGGCCTGTATCCCCTGCTTAGTCAAGATTTACTTAGGAATCTTCGGGCTACTATCTCCTTCAGAAATCAGGAAACCTGCTTGTCAGTCCAGCCACCCACTATTCTCTTAACCTGCCCTCTTTCTGAAGAATATCTATTACAGACTGACTACCCACTGATTCCGGCTGATGAGTACCTGGAATACCTTAAACAGACATTTCCTAGAGTAGGGCCAGAGAGTAATCCACCTGGATTGGCAAAACATCTACCCCTGATCATCATCCAGCTAAAAGCCAGCACCTCTCCAATACAGGTAAAGTGATACCCTATAGCATGGGAAGCCAAGGCAGGAATTACCCTGTACATCAGGCAGCTGCTGACCACATAGATTCTAAACAAATGCCAGTCCCTTTGGAACACACCGCTTTTGCCAGTACCGAAGGTAGGAACTAGAGACTACTGGCCTGTTCAGGATCTGTGGGAGTAAATAAGTGGGTGGAGAATATACACCCCACTTTCCCGAATCCATATACCCTACTGAGCCTCCTGGCCCCTAGCCATTGAAGGTACACTGTTCTGAATTTAAAGGATATCTTCTTTTCCATGCCCTGGGACCCCGTAAGTCAACCAATTTTTGCCTTTGAATGGACAGACCCTGAAATTGGGGTGGTGGGACAACTCACCTGGACC
>NW_006922266.1:382985-384470 GCF_000298275.1 Orycteropus afer afer | reverse complement strand
GGATGGGAGCAGCTTTATGGACGAAGGCACCAGGTATGCCAGGACTACAGTGGTCAGACTAGACTCTGTAATCTGGTCAGCCCCCTCACCACTCAATACCTCTGCACAAAAGGCTGAACTTCTGGAGTTAATAAAGACCCTCCAGTGGGCCAGAGGAAAGAGAGTGTCCATATACACAGACAGCTGGTATGCTTTCACAACTGCACATGGGCACAGCGTCATCCACCAGGAAAGAGGACTATTGACATCAGGAGGTAAGGAAATTAAGGATAAACATGGAATTCTGACCCTACTCAAAGCTGTTTGGCTGCCATCCAAGCTGGCAATTGTACATTGTCCCGGTCACCAGAAAGGTAATACCAAGGAAGCCAGAGGAAAATAGAAAGTGGATGAGGGGGCAAGATGAGTAGCCTACACAGAATTTACTGGCCTTGAATTAACTCTCATTCCCTTGCCAGAACTTTTTTTACCTAAAGTGCCCCATTATTCTGAGGAAGAAGTTACCTGAGCAAAACAGAATTCAGTCATGGAGGAAGCCACAGGTAGGTGGACCCTCCCAGATGGTAGGATCATGTTCCCAGAGTTGTTGGGTAAGTCAATAATACATCAATTACACCTCACCACTCACTTAGGAAGGACTAGATTAGGAGAATTATTCAGAAAAACATTTTATGTACCAAACTTAAATGTCTTAATCAGTAGCATAGTCCCCAGGTAAATGGTCGCCACTCAACCCCAGTTACAGTCGGTGTTAGACTCAGGGGACAGATGCCAGGAGAGCAATTGGAATTGGACTTTATAGAGATCAAGCCACCTTCAAAGGGATATAGATATTTACTGGTGTTAGTAGATACTTTTTCAGGATGAGTAGAGGCATTCCCTACCCATCATGAAACTGCTATGATAGTAACAAAGAAGTTACTAGAGGAGATTATTCCCAGATTTGGGTTACCCCAGGCTATTGGCTCAGACAATGGGCTTGCCTTTACTGCTACCCTAACACAACAAGTCTCAAAAACTCTGGGAATAGAATGGAAGTTACATTGTGCCTATCGCCCCAAAGTTCCGGACAGGTGGAAAGAATGAACAGAACTATAAAGGAAACTTTATCTAAATTTGTGTTAGAAACAGGGGCTGATTAGCCTTCTCTCCTTCCCTTTGCTCTACTGTGAGCAAGGTGCACCCCCTATAAAAGGGGCTTTACCCCTTATGAAATAATGTTTGGTAGGCCTCCTCATTTGTTCCCCAAAGTCCAATACCTAAAACAGGCTGAAGTGTATAACCAGCAGTTACTAAAGTTCTTACAGATGCTCCAGATGATGCAGCATCAAGTGCACTAAGCAGTAAAAGAGACAGTTCCAGACCCCTCCAACTCTGCTGAGTCTGCTCACTTGTTCCAACCTGGAGACCTAGTCCTGGCCAAATACCATACGGCTACCAGACTCAAGTCTATCAGATTCAAGT
This sequence comes from Orycteropus afer afer, assembly GCF_000298275.1. Lineage (NCBI taxonomy): Eukaryota > Metazoa > Chordata > Mammalia > Tubulidentata > Orycteropodidae > Orycteropus > Orycteropus afer. The sequence goes on along the minus strand of NW_006922266.1, from coordinate 383,006 downwards.
GCTGAGGAGCAAGGATATCTC
>NW_006922266.1:380229-381805 GCF_000298275.1 Orycteropus afer afer | reverse complement strand
GTCGTTTCCTGTCACCAAGCTCCTGTACAAGGACAATGTAATACTTTAAAGTTTACTGTACTCCTGGATCCACATTATTCATGGAGAGGAGGACTAACCTCGGGAATTTGGTTATATGAATCTGGAAAGGATAGGGGAAATCTTTTTACAGTCCAGAGGCAAGCACAATATCGTATGAGGATACCCTCTGGGCTGGTAGCAAATGTGTTATCCCAATTTCAACTATTCTCATCCGCAAAGCAGCAACCCCAGGTAACACCTCTAGGGCCCAAAAGAATCTGCCTACACCCAATCCAAATATAGTCTCCCCATCTGTCTCAGAAACAAGCTGAGGCCCCTCAACCTCAGGAACAAACCAAAACCCTCCTTTGTTTGACTTATTGACTAACCCCTTCACAGCCTTAAATCACTCCAACCCCAAACTATTCCAACATTGCTGGCTGTGCCTTAATCAAGACCTCCCTTCTATGTAGGTTTAGGAGCCCAACCTGTATCTGCTTTTTCCAGAAAAGTGTGTACTTTTCATACTGTTCACCTCACATTAGAGGACTTACAAGGATCTGGAAATTGTTTTGTTTCTCCTCATTATAAGATGTCTCAATCCTGATTCATTACCTACTGTAACCAGACCATTATTATGGTATCTAATGGAACCTTTGTATATATTCATGCTCCTCAAGATTCTTGGTTTTCTTGCTCATTTGGCCTTGACACCTGCCTATCCACTTATGCATTTAATACTTCTACAAAGTCCATACTTTGCACTTTAGTGTATGTGTTGCCCCGAATTGATGTCTATGACGGAGACTAAGGTCTACCCTTGATAACAGCCCCAGAATACCCTAGACACAAACGAGTTCCTATATTAACTCCCCTACTTGCAGGACTGGGAATTGCAGGAGTGACAGCCACAGGAATTTCAGCCCTTATTATCCAACACCAGAGTTTGAGAGGACTGACACAGAATACCAATGCAGATGTAAGTGGACTAGAGCACTCTATCTCAGAACTCTCAGAGCAAGTTGAGTCTCTAGCTGAAGTAGCCCTACAAAATAGAAGAGGATTAGGTTTACTATTTCTAAACCAGGGTGGATTGTGTGCATCCTTAGGGGAAGAATGTTTTTACTATGCTAACAGAACAGGAGTGATCAGAGAGATGCTAGCCCTGGTACAAAAAAAGTGGGAAAGAAAGACAAAATAACCTAGACTCTAGTAAAAGTTGGTATCAGAATTTATTTGACTGCTCTTCATGGGCAACAACCGTCATCACTAGCCTAATGGGTCCATTATTATTGCTCCTACTCAGCCTCATTATTGGACCCTGTGTACTCAATGCCTTAATCAAGTTCATATGAAATAGAATTGGAGCCATGAAACTCATGGTACTTCTAATCCAGTATGAAGCTCTCAACTTTCAGAGAATAAATGATGAATCAATGATTTGATTCTGAAATAAAAACAGTAGGGAATGAAGTAGGTGAAAATCTGCTTTTAGCTGAAAAACTATAACTCCATTTTGTAGCCCTTATGAGTGACCCCCTTATCTACTCTCACCCCTCCCATCTTAGAAAGTCTC
>NW_006922266.1:377817-379033 GCF_000298275.1 Orycteropus afer afer | reverse complement strand
TTAAACTGAAGAAGCGTTGCTTTCAAAAGCCCCTTAAGCAATGTGATTGAAATCGTAATTTGCCAGGCTGAGGGTGGCACAACTCCAACCCCAAGCCCCATCCTGAGGGTGGTTAAACTCCATTTCACAGCCCTATCCTGAGGGTGGCCCAGTGTCATTCCAGCACCCCATCATGAGGGTGGTCTGAACTGCCTCTGAACCTCTGAGTCCTAGCCTGAGGGTCTCCCAGCTGGGTCACCTGGTCCCTGAGCCCCAACCTGAGGTTGTCCAAGCTCTGTGTCCTGGTTCCATTGCCCCAATATGAGGGTGGCACACCTCATTCCCCTCACCCTTGTTTCCCAGCCTGAGGGTGGTCCAGCTCTGTCCTGTCATCCCAGAGCCCCAAACTGAGGGTGGCCTGGCTCAGGCCCTGAGCCTCTGAGCCCTTGGTTGAAGGTGGCCCAGCTCAGTGACCTTGTCCCAGATCTGCATTCTGAGGGTGTCCCTGATCTTCCCCCTCACCCTGGAGCCCCATCCTGAGTGTGGGCCATCTTAGTCCCTGAGCCCCAGCCTGAGTGTGACCCAGTTCTATCTCCTTTTCCTGAACCCCAACCTGAGGGTGACCCAGATCTTGCCCAATGCCCCAGCCTGATTGTGACTCAGACCTGTCCCCTCATCCATGAGTCCCAGCATCAGGGGGGCCCGACTCTGTCCCCTAGTCTGAGAGCCTCATCCTGAAAGTGGCTCAGCTCCGTCCCATCATCCTCAAACCCCAGACTGAGGGACACCAAAATCTGTCCTCTGAGCCTCTGAGCATGAGCCTGAGGGTGACACAGCTCCATCCTTAAGCCCTGGAGCCCCAGCCCAAGGGTGGCCTGGCTCTGTCCCTAAGGCTCTGAGCCCACCTGAGGGTGGCTTAACTCTGTCTCTTCATCACTAGGCCCAAGCATGATGGTGGCCCATCTCCTTCTCTAAGCCTAAGCCTGAGGGTCACATGGTTCTTCCCCTGAGCCTCTGAGCCATAGCCTGAAGGTGGCCCAGCTCGGTGCCCTAGTTGCTGAACCCCAGACTGAGGGTGGCCAACTCCTTGACCTCATCCCTTAGCCCCTGCCTGAGGGTGGCCCAGCTCCATACCTAAGCTACAGACTTAGGGTGACACAAATCACCCCAGGACCCAGCCTGAGGGTGGCCTGGCTCCATTCCCTTGTCCCATAACCCCAGCCTGAGGGTGGTCCAG
>NW_006922266.1:375335-376087 GCF_000298275.1 Orycteropus afer afer | reverse complement strand
TCCCTGAACCCCAGGCTCACTGTGGCCCAGTTCTGTCTCCTTCCCCTGAAACCCAACCTGAAGGTGGCCCAGCTCTAGCCCCAAGCCCCAGCTTGATTATGACTCAGCTCTGTCCCCTCATCCCCAAGTCCCTGCCTGAGGGTGGCCAAGCTTTGTCCCCTAGTCTGAAAACCCCAGCCTGAGGGTGGCCCAGCTCTGTCTCTAAGCACCAACCTGAGGGAGGCTGGGCTCTGCCACTTAAGCCTCTGAGCCCCAGCATGAGTGTGGTCCAGTTTGTCCCTTATCCTCAAGCTCCAGATTGAAGGTGGCCTGGCCCTGTCCCTTTGTCCTCAAAATGTAGCTTGAGGGTGGCCTGGCTCTGTTCCAGATCCCCTGAGCCCCAGCTGAGAGTGGTCCAGCTCCATTCCCATGACCCCAAGCCCAAGCTGAGAGTGGCCTAGCTCTGTGTCCTCATGCTCTCGTCCCAGCCTGAGGGTGGAGCAACTCAGTTGCCGAGCTCCAGCCTGAGGGTGGCCCAGCTCCATCCCCAAGAACCATCATGAGGATAGTCTGGCTCTGTCTGTGAGTCTTTGGGCCTTAGCCTGAGGGTACCTAGCTCAGTTCCTGGTCCCCGAGCCCCAATCTAAGGGTGGCCAAGCAAAGAGACAGTTGTTCACAGAGGCATCAACCACACAGACTGTCTCCTCCTGCCTCCCCATCTTCCTCTGTTGCTTCTGGTCAACAGAGACCCACCCTTATGCCTTGGATGGCTA
>NW_006922266.1:372624-373708 GCF_000298275.1 Orycteropus afer afer | reverse complement strand
TGTTGTTGCTGACATTTCAATACATGAAGTTATCGGAGATTTCCACCCTATTGCATTTTCACATCATTTATAAGGCGTGAATGTTACTCAACACTGTGTCAGTAGAATTCAATGTGATATTCAGTTCCTTTTAGCTAAGTTGTGCATTTAAATGTTGCACTGCTGAAATTTCACTTTGTGAATACTTGTTTTCTTTTACTGATTGAATGGGCACTTGATTTACACGGTTGAGAAAGATACAAATGCATTCTCTGATAAAGTTAACAGTGTGGTTACTCCTACACATGTATTTCAAATCAATAGAATTTTGAAATTTCTGGAAATAACCCTTGATTTAGATGTGTGGAAGTTATTTATACATTGGTTTCCATAGAAATCAAAGTGTGATTCAGTTCACTTTGATTAAATATACATTTTCCAGTTGCACTTGCTAAGTTGAAGTGAAGGAATCATGTTTTCTCTAAGCTTTCTAAAGAAAGTTGATCTACATGGTTGGCTAAATTACACATACTTTCTCTGAGTTTACAGAGTACTGTTGCTGCCATTGTGATACACGAAGTTATAGGAGATTTCCACCGTTCTGCATTTTCACTTGGTTTATATGATGTGAAAGTTCCTCAACCCTTTGTTGCATTAGAATGCAATGTGTGATTCAGTTCCCTTTAGCAAAATTGTGCATTTTAGCCTTGCAGTGCTGAAATGTAGCTTTGTGAATTCCAGTTTTATCGTAGTATTTTTTTACATACAGTGGATTTACACGGTTGGGAGTGATACACATGCATTCTCTGATTGAGTTAACAAAGTGTGGTTGATTCTATTCAGGTACATTCAAAACAATAGAGTTTTGCATTTTCTTGAAATGACCTATTCTTTTTAAGTGCCAAAGATTTATACATTGGTTTCAGAAGAAAGCAAAATTTGATTCAATTTATATTCATAAAATGTACTTTTGCAATTTGCAATTGTTAAATTGAATCTAATGAATACATTTTTTTCCCTAAGTTTTCAGCCTAAAGTTTATGTACACAGTTGACAATTTACACCTACATTCTGTGATTGAGTTAACAAAGTGTTATTCCTGCCA
>NW_006922266.1:370677-371521 GCF_000298275.1 Orycteropus afer afer | reverse complement strand
TACTTTCAAATAAATAGAATTTTGAAATTTCTGGAAATAACCCTTGATTTAGATGTGTGGAAGTTATTTATACATTGGTTTCAGTAGAAAGCAAAGTGTCATTCAGTTCACTTTGATTAAATATACATTTTCCAGTTGCATTTTTTAAGTTGCACTGAAGAAATCATGTTTTCTCAAAACTTTTGAAAGAAAGTTGATCTACACAGTTGACAAAGTTACCAACACATTATCTGACTGAGTTAACAGTGTTGTTGCTGCCATTCTGATACATGAAATCATAGGAGATTTCCACCTTTCTGCATTTTCCCTTAGTTTACATGACATGAAATTTCCTCAACCCTTTGTTTCATTAGAAGGAAATGTGCCATTCAGTTCCTTTTAGTTAAATTGTGCCTTTAAACCTTGCACTGATGAAATGCAGCTTTGTGAATTCTTGTTTCACTGTAGGGTTTTTGTTTTTGTTTTTGTTTTAGTACAGTGGATTTACACAGCTGGGAGTGATACACATGCATTTTCTGCTTGAGTTAACAAAGTGTGGTTAATCCCATTCAGCTTCATTAAAAAAAAATAGAGTTTTGCAATTTCTTGAAATAAGCTTTTCTTTTTAAATGCCAAAGATTTATACACTGGTTTCAGAAGAAAGCAAAGTGGGATTTAGTTCAGATTGATTGAATGTACATTTACAACTTGCAATTGTTAAATTTAATCTAATGAATACATTTTTTTTCTAAATTTTCAGCCTAAAATTTATGCACATGGTTGACAGTTACACCTACATTCTGTGATTGAGTTAACAAAGTGTTGTTGCTGCCAGTCTTATACATGCGGTTATAAGAGATTTCCA
>NW_006922266.1:367947-369057 GCF_000298275.1 Orycteropus afer afer | reverse complement strand
TCTTGTTTTATGTAGTTTTTCAACATACACTTGATTTACATGGTTGGGAAAGACACACATGCTTTCTCTGATGGAGTTCACAAAGTGTGGTTACTCCCATTCATGTAGTATCAAAATAATTGACTTTTGCAATTTCTTGAAATAACTCCTGATGGGAGATCTGGTGGCGTAGTTTCTAAGGTACTTGACTGCCAACCAGAAGGTTGGTGGTTCAAACACTAGCCACTCCTCAGAAGGAAGGTTGGGAAATCTATTTGCATAGTGATACTGCCTCAGAAACCCAAGGAGGGTCGCTATGAGTTGGGGCTGACTCAAGGGCACAAAACAATAACAACAACTTAGATGTGCCAGCATTATTCATGCATTGGTTTCAGTAGAAAGCAAAGTGTGATTAAGTTAATATCTTTTAAGTGTACATTCTCCAGCTGCACTTTTTACATTGAACTGAAGAAATCATGTATTTTCTAAGTTTTCAACAGAACCTTGATGTACACCTTTGACAGAGTTACACATACATTCTCTTATTGAGTAAAAAAAAAGTGTTGTTGCCACCATTCTGATACATGAATTTATAAGAGATTTCCATCTTTTTCCATTTTCACTAGATTTACAAAACATGAATTTTACTCATGGGGTATTCTTGTTTTATTGTGTTTTTTCAACATACACTTGATATACATGGTTGGGAAAGATAAACATGCATTCACTGATGGAGATAACAAAGTCTGGTTACTCCCATTCAGGTACTTTCAAAACAAATGTCACAAAGGTTGAGTAACATTCATGTCTTGAAAATCTAGTGAAAATGGAAAAACGTGGAAATCTCAAAGCTTAATGTATCAGAATGGTGGCAACAACACTTTGTTAACTCAATCAGTGAATGTATGTGTAAATTTGTCAAACATGTACATCAAGTTTGCTTTGAAAACTTTGAAAAAACATGATTCCTTCTGTTGAACTTAACAAGTGTAGCTGGAAAACATACATTTAAAAGATGTGAACTGAAACACACTTTGCTTTCTACTGAAACCAATGAATAAATAACTCTGGCACATCTATATCAAGGGTTATTTCATGAAATTGCAAAACTGTATTGTTTTGAAAGTATGT
>NW_006922266.1:344071-345159 GCF_000298275.1 Orycteropus afer afer | reverse complement strand
GGAATCTTATAGTACAGAGTAAAAGTGCCCCATAGGGTTTCCAAGGCTGTAAATCTTCATGGAAGTAGGCTCCCTCATATTTCTCCACAGAGTGGCTGGTGGGTTCAAATTGCCAACCTTTTGGTTAGAAGCCAAGTGTGTTAACTACTATGCCATCAGAGTCTTGGAGTGCATTAGAAAGTTCAAAAACTAAATACACATAGAGTTTTAGCCCTGTAGATATATTGATTAATGTAAGCTGGGCTTATGAAAGCAGGGAAATTTTCACATAAAAAAATAAATTTCTACTGAAACAGTGCACAAAAATTTTATAGACAGTCATTTTGGTGTCACACCCTTTGACAGTGTCAGTGCAGTCTGTACCTCTTGCACACCTATAGTGATAACAATGAATTCCATTTATATGATATGCCTAAAACAGACAAAATTCATACAGACAGAAAGCAGATGAAGTTTGATAATTTCAGGGATTTCTTATTACATGGATTCACAATTAATGACTATGGAAGGAGCAGTCCAGAAATCAGGTGACATATTTCACTGGGTAAATGTGCTGCCAAAAACCTCTTTAAAGTGTTAGGGAGCAAAGATTTCACTTTGAGAATTAAGTGCCTGATTCAAGCTATGCTATTTTGAATCACCTTATATGCATGGGAAAGATGGCTAATAGCGGGGAAGACCACAGAAGTGATGAATTTGAACTGTGGTGTTGGCAAAGAATGCATAGGCTGCTAGAAGAATGAACAATTCTGTCTTGGAAGAGGTACTGCTGGAATCTTCTTGGGAGAGGGAATGACCAGGCTATGTCTCTTGTACTCTGGTCATTTTATCAGAAGGGACCAGTACCTGGGGAAGGTACCATATTTTGTAAAGTAGAGGGTCGGAGAAAAAGGGGAAGACCTTCAATGAGATGCATTGACACGGTAGCTGCAACAATGAGCTCAAGCATAACAATGATAGTGAGGATGGCACAAGACTAGGCAGTGTTTTGTTCTCTTGTACACAGGAAGGCAATGATTTAGAACTGACTGCACAGTACCTAGTAATAACAACAGCACTGTATATATGAAAGGAGGCCTTTTGACACA
>NW_006922266.1:334535-342637 GCF_000298275.1 Orycteropus afer afer | reverse complement strand
AATCCAGCTTGTATTTTTGGAAGTTCTCTGTCAATATACTGCTGTAAATGTTTTTGCATTATCGTCAGCAAGATTTTACTTGCATATGATATTAATGACATCGTTGGATAATTTCCACATTCTATTGGATCACCTTTCTTTGGAGTGGGTACAACTATTGTTCTCTTCCTGTCAGTTGGCCAGGTCTTAAAATTTTCTTGGCATAGAGAAGTAAGTGCCTCTAGTGCAGCATCCATTGGTTGAAACATCTCAGTAGGTATTTCAGCAATTCCTAAAGACTTACTTTTCCCCAATTCTTTCAGTGCAGCTTTGACTTCTTTCAATACCATTGGTTTTTGATCATATGCCACCACCTGAAATAGATGAACATCAATCAATTCTTTTTGGTAGAGTGAGTGACTCTGTGTGTTCCTTCCATCTTCTTTTGAGGTTTCCTGCATTGTTCAATACTTTGCCCACAGAATCTTTCAAGATTGCAACTCAAGGCTTAATTTTTTTCTGCAGCTTTTTTTTTTTTTTTTTTCAGCTTGAGAAATGCATTTGACTGCTAACCAGAAGGTTGGTGGTTCACACCCACCAGCCAATTCTCAGAAGCAAGATTGGGCAATCTTCTTCTGTAGTGATATCGCCTTGGAAACTGAAGGAGAGGTCGTTATGAGCCTGAACCGACTCAACAGCAGTGAGTTTTGAGAAATGCTTTTGGCTTTCTAACTTCAGGTCTTTTCACATTTCATTATAATAATTGACTTTGTCTTCTCGAGCTGCTTTTTGAAGTCTTCTGTTCAGCCCCTTTACCTTGTCCTTTCTTCCACTTGCTTTAACTACTCTCCATTCTAGAACAAGTTTCAGTGTCTCTTCTGACACCTGTTTTCTTCTTTTCTTCCTTTCCTGTCTTTTTAATGACCTTTTGCTTTCTTCATGTATGATGTTCTTGATGCCATTCCACAATTCATCTGGTTTCTGGTCATTAGTGTTCTGTGCATCAAATCTATTCTTCAGATGGTCTCTAAATTCAGGTGGGATATGATCAAGGTCATATTTTGTCTCCTGTGGACTTGTTTTTATTGCCTTCAGCTTCAAGTTTAACTAGCATATGAGCAGTTGATGGTCTGTTCCACAGCTCTTGGCCTTGTTTTGGCCAAGGACATTGAGCTTCTCCATCACCTTTTGCCATAGATGTAGTCAATCTGACTCCTGTGTATTTCATCTGGTGAGGTCCATGTGTATAGCCACTGTTTATGTTGTTGAATAGAGTTATTTGCAATGAATAAGTTGATCTTACAAAATTCTATCATGCAATCTCCATTGTCATTTCTATCACCAAGGTCATATTTTCCAACTACTTGTGATTTTCTTTGTTTCCAACTTTTGCATTTCAATCACCAATAGTAATCAACACATCTTGATTGCATGTTTGGTCAATTTCAGACTGCAGAATTTGGTAAAAATCTTCAATTTCCTCGTCTTTGGCTTTGGTGATTGGTGCATAAATTTGAATAATAGTAGTATTAACTGGTCTTCCTTGTAGGCATGTGGATATTATCCTATCACTGATGGCATTGTACTTGAGGATAGATCTTGAAACATTCTTTGTGGTGATGAATGCCACACCATTCATATTCAATTTGTCATTCCTGGCATAGTAGATAATATGGTTGTCTGATTCAAAATGACCCAAACCAGTGCATTTGAGCCCACTAATGTCTAAGATATCATTTTTTATGTGTTCCCTTTTATTTTTTTGACAACTTCCAATTCTCCTAGATTTGTACTTCATACATTCCATGTTCTGATTTTTAATGGATGTTTCTTCACATTTTGAGTCATGCCACATCAGAAAATAGACATCCTGAAAGTTTTGCTCCATCCATATTATTAATGTCGACTCTACTTTGAGGAGGCAGCTCTTTCCCAGTCGTATTTTAAGTACCTTCCAAACTGAGGGGCTCATCTTCTGGCACTACATCAGACAATGTTTCAGGACTATTCATAAAGTTTTTAATTATATATCAGACAGTGTTTCACTGCTATTCATAAGGTTTTCACTGGCCAACTCTTTAAGAAGTTGATTGTCCCTCCCTTCTTCCAAGTCTCTCTTAGCCTGGAAGCTCCACTGAAACCTGTCTACCATGGGTAACCTTGCTGGTATTTGAAATACTGATGGCATAGCCTCTATCCTCATAGCAACACACAAGCCACCACAGTATGCCTATCTGACTTTCAAGTGCTGGAGAGCTAAATATATACCCCATCAAATTCACCAATGAAACAGAATAAAGTAGAAAAACAGATCTACACATATGGAGTCACTTGATTTATTACAAAGGCTGGATTGTTATTCAATCAATAAGTCTGGCTCAATTAGGTATATATTTAGAAAATAATATATCTTGACCTCTATCTCAGAACACCCAAAAATTACAATTTGAGATGATCACAGTCCTATAGTAAAAGGTGAAACAGTAACACTTCTAGAAGAAGCAACAGAATATCTTCATGACCTTATGGAATGCAAATATTTTTATATAAAATGAGGCATCAACCAGAAATAAAAGATTAACAAAATTGAAATTCATTAAGAACATCTGGTCTTCAAAATATATAATTTTTAAAGTGAAAAGGCAAGCTTGGGGAAAAGATATTTGCAATACATATATACTATAAAGGCTTCACATCTCAAGATGTACAAATATCTATAAATCAATGGAAGACCCACATGGATTTCAATAAAATATTCTAGAATTGAATAAGCAATTCAACACAGAGGATATCAAAATGGCTAACAGGGTTATGAAAGTATGCTATAACAATTATTCATTAGGGAAATGAAAATGAAAATCACATTGAGATAGCACTACTACCCACCAGTACTGCATAATTTATGAAGACTGACAATATCAAATTCTCATGAGGAAATGAAACAGCTGGAGCACTCTTATATTTTAATAGAGGTGTAAATTTGTACAAAAGCTTCTTGTCAATAGCTATATACATGAATATATGCCCCACCAAACTAAAAATAACTTAAATCAGTTAATGGTGAAGGAAAAAAATTATAAATTTATAAAAAATGTTGTAAATTTCAATATGTACTTGAACATAAAGAAAATGAAAATCCTCACAACTGGACCAGTAAACAACATCATGATAAATGGAGAAAATATTGAAGTTGTCAAGGATTTTATTTTACTGGAATCAATAATCAATGCCCATAAAAGCAGCAGTCAAGAAATGAAATGATGTATTACACTGGGACAATCTGCTGCAAAAGACTTTAAAATTGTTAAGAAGCAAATATTCACTTTGATGACTAAGGACTGCCTGACCCAAGCCATGGTCTTTTAATTGCTTCACGTGCATGTGTTATGGATTGAATTTTGTCTGCTAATCATACATATGGTAAATCCTAACCCATGCAGTGGTTATAATTCCATTTGGAAATGGGTTTCTTTGTTATTAATGAGACAGTATTAGTATACCATAAATCTCAAGTCACTCTCTTTTGAGATACAAAAGAGATTAAACTAGCAAGCAAGACAGCAAAGATGAAGGAAAATATAGATACAATGCCACATGAGGATCACCAAGGAGCCAAGGGATAGAAGTAAAGAGACAAGGACCTTACCCTAACGTCAACAGAGAGGGAATCATTCCCCTAGAGTCAGCACCTTGATACTGGACTTTTAGCCTACTTACCTGTGAGAAATGTCTTTTCTTTAAAACCACCCACTTGTGATATTTCTGTTATAGCAGGACAAAGTATTTAAAGCAGCATGTAAAAGCTGAACAATGAAAATGGAAGAACAAAGGAGAAATTGACACATTTGAATTGTTTTGTTGGCAAAGAATATTGAACATACCATGAACTGCCAGAAGAAAGAACAAATCTGTCTTGGAGGAAATACAGCCAAAATGCTCTTTAGAATCAAGAATGGGGAGACTTAGCCTTGCTTACTTTGGATGAGTCATCAGGAAAGACCAATTGCTAGAAAAGGACATCATGATTTGCAAAGTAGAGGGTTAGTGAAGAGGAGGGAAATCCACCATGAGATGGACCAACAGTAGTTATGGGCTTGAACATACCAAATATTAGTATGGCACAGGACCAGGCAATGTTTCATTGTTAACAATAAGGTTGCAATGAGTCACAGATGAGTTGATGGGAACTAAAAACAACAAAAATATATGCCTACTCTATGATCCAGTAATTCTACCCCTGATTACTCAACAAAAATGAGTGCTATGCCTACCATTTTAAAATATATTTTTAAGATTGTTCACAGCATTCTAGTCACAACAGTGGAAAAAACTGGAAATGACACAAATGTCTATTAATCTATTACAGAATGTATAAATTATGGCAAGAGTCATAAAACTACAGCTCTGGGTCCAACTGCAGTCTATTAGTTGCTTTTAATACAGCTGATGAGCTAAGAATGGTTTCACATATTTAAGTGTTTGAAAAAAAATCAAAACAAGATTGTGTGATACACAAAAATTATATGAAATTAAAATTTTAGTGTCCATAAAGAAATTTTATTGGAACATAGATGTACTCTTTTGTTTATAAAGTAAAACTTGTGGAAACTAGAACCTGTGTAAGGCAGAAACTTGTCAGAGAAGGAATGCTCAAATATTTTCCACTAAAACAATTACTTTACCCTAATACTCTGAAAGCCACAACCTGAGAGACACAGGTTGAATCAGAAAACCATTGGTATTGCCACCCATATATAAGGAAGTGCAGATGGAAAAGCCAGAAATAATTCCAAGTAGTACAAGGGTCAGAGATGAAGGCTCAGTCTTCCAATTACTTTTGCATTGTTCCTACTACTGGGGGCCTTCTCCCTGCCAAGGGTCAGCCCCATCAGGCTCTTGCCATCTACTAATCAAGAATGACCAGGGGAGGCTCAGGCTTTCCATACGAACAAAGATTTACTAAAGAAAAAGTAGCTTGCAAATGGAGACAAAGAGGGACTAAGCAAAGCTAGTCGTTGTCTCTCCGAGCAAAGATTTGATGGGCTTTTAAAGGGTTTCGAGTGGAAAGAGGCCTCATCTTTATTCATTAAATAGATGGGGATTTTCCGAGAAGTGGTAATTGTTGTTGTTGTTGTTGTTATGTGCCGTTGAGTCAGACCTGACTCATAGCGACCCTTTCTTGGGTTTTAGAGGCAGTATCACTATGGAAGTAGATTGCCCAAACTTCCTTCTGAGAGAAGGGGTAGTAGTGTCCTAGAAAGGGGTGGCATCATGGAAATTAGTTGGACACACATGCATTGCAAAGGTTGCTGGGATAATTGACATGAGTCACAAGTGCTGCTGGGATACTACACATGATTTATTCTGGGATGTTGCACATGCTCTGTCCTTCGGGGTGTTAGTTCAATTCGCGGTTAGTGTCTGCCTCAGTACTGCCACCCTAGGAATGTCATATAGCAGTCATTCTGTGGTGTGGTGCACATGCTTGGAGAGCTGAATCAAACTGGTTTGCCTGCAAAACATCTTACAAGGAGGTAAAGTGCAGATCTGGGTGGGTTGCTAGTTATTTTTGACTCTGTGTTCCAGGATATGGGATAGTAGTGAGGCTTGGGTAGTTTTTGCAGCTTCTGTTTCCACTTAACCCTTCAGGTCCTGCCACCCTCTACCAAAGAGAGATTTCATACTTATAAATCCTTATGGGGAACATGGGTGAAAATTTCTTCTGTAACTTCTTCGTGCATATACAGGGGTGTCAGCCTGCCTAGCAGAGTAGAAATCTCTCACTGTCTGCTGTAGTGATCACTATTCAACATGGGCAAATGTACTCTTTTCTGGAGGCATTTCCCTTGCAACAAAAGGCAAGCAGTATTATTAAGAGCAAAATAATAAGAAGAAGAATAAACAAACCCACTGCTATTGAGTTGATTGCAACTTATAGCAATCCCCATTAGGTTTCCCAGGTGGTATATCTTTACAGAAGTAGATTGCCCAGTCTTTCTTCCTCAGAGTGGCTGGTGGGTTTGAATCACCAAACTTCTGGTTAGCAGTTAAATGCCTTGGGCATTTACTAGAACAAAATAGAAAACAATATTCTTATTAGAGTAGGAAGATTAGGCATTACTTATCTCTGATCCTTTTTCAAGTCTTCTATGGGCTCACAGGTGTATTGATGCTCTTCACTAAATGTGTCTCCTTCAGGCTGAGTATTCTGTGGGACACAGAGTTTTACTCAGGAGTTATGTATCCAGGGGGTTACTCCTTTTAGATTCATTGTAGTCAATGTTACAAGGACAACTTGGAAGGATCCAGCCCATTTCCCCTGGAGGTGACTCTCCGCTGTTATCTTTCTCTCCGAGTTTTTAAGAGCACTACATCTCCTGGTTCATAAGCATGCAGCTCCCCTTGTTGGGGGCATGTAACACTCTATTTCCATATTCTCGGATGGCCTTCTAGACCTGCCCCAGAATTATTAGATATTTTAATGATTGGTTTAATTCTAGGTCAACAATTAGATCTGTAGTTAGGAAAGGTTCCCATACAGCATTTCATAAAGGGTGAGTTTTAAATCATTTCTGCGGCTAATTTTACTCACAATATTGTGATTGGGAACATTTCTATCCAGGACTCCTGTGTCTCTTGACAAAGCTTTGTGAGTGTTCTTTTCAAGGTTTGGTTCATTCTTTCTACCTTCCCTGATGACTAGGGGTGTCAGGCAGACTGCAACATGCAGTTTATCTGCAGGGAACTAGAAAGATTTTGGGTTATTTTAGCCATAAATGCTAGGCTGTTATCTGATTGTAAGGAACAAGAAAGCCCAAGCCTAGGGATTTATTTTCTTTAACAGGGCCTATGCTACCTCCATGGCCTTCTTTTCTAGTGGGAAAGGCGTCTACCCATCCCATATATGTGTCTACAAATACTAAAAGGTACGTAAATCCTTGTTTGGGGTGTAATACTGTAAAGTCAACTTGCCAGTCTTCCCCCAGATACATCTCCCTATGTTGAAGTCAGTTTGCTAGCAGGGGAACTACTGGATGGGACTGAGGATTATTCCTTTGGCAGGTCTCACAGCTTCTTACTATTTGTTTATTTATTTGTTTCTACAGAAATGGGATTTAAGGAGGTTTAAGAGAGTGTTCCTGCCAAAGTGAGTGGCGTCATGGATTCCCATAACTACCTTCCAGTGCATGGATTCAGGGATAAAGACAACTTATTTTTCATTCACTAGACATCCACTAGGGACAAATGTGAATCCTGCTCTTTCTGCTTCACTTCTTTCCGTTCTCAAGTACTGGGGATTTTCTGGTAAGGGGCAGCAGGGAATCAGGACTAATGCCTTTTCTGTTTTCAGCCTATTTGGCTGCCATATGTGCCTTATTGTTTCCCAGAATGACATGGCTGTCACTCTTTTGATGTATAAGCACAGGCTCCACCAGGGGTGGAGGTGTTCCACACCTCTGGAGATACTTGTTTTATTATCTCTTTGGGAGGTTGGTTCCTAAACTTAAGAATCTTGTTTACACTTAGTAAAAGAAGGAGCCTTGATTCTTCATTTACTATCATTTTCATCATCAAAGCTTACAGAGGCACCCAACTTAGCAATTAAATATCTCCCTAGCAAGGAAATTGGACATTCAGGGACATAAAGAAAGGCATGATTTAAAGTCTTAGGTCCTATTTCACTATTAAGGGGAAAAGAAAATTTTCTTACATTAGGCTTCCCATTGACCCCATTAACCGTACAACCACAGTCAGAGAGTTGGCCATAAGGTTGGCTCAGGACAAAGTAGGAAGCTCCTGTTTCTTACAAGAAAGTGGTTCTCCTACCTGCCACATTAATGGCAATCCGAGGCTCCACTGGGGTGAAGTCAATGGCCATATATCCAGGAGCTGGGTGATCCTCTGTACCCCATCAAGTAGAGCAGTTAGCTCCATTTCCCAGGGAGAGTTTGCCCAGGAGAGATGTCTGAGGTGCTCTGCTGGGGCATCCCACTTTGGGGTGCTCCAGGCAATCCTTCTTCTGGTGACTCTCCTTCTAGCAATACCTACACTGGTTAGGCCCAATGTGTTGGATGGGGTTCTCTAGAGAAACACAAAAACCAGCAAAGTATATATATATATAT
>NW_006922266.1:330843-334385 GCF_000298275.1 Orycteropus afer afer | reverse complement strand
CCCCAGCTTTGTTAACTGTCATGATTAGCTACCAAACGGCCCACATCCTCTCAGCCCCTGTGAGTTACCTCAAGGTGGTCCATGCAGGACTGCTGCAAGCAGTTGGGCATTTGCAGCAGAGTTTGTTGCAGTCATTAATTGAGCCCTCTTGCCCATTTTCTTCTTCTCTTTCTCCTCCTCTGTCCAGTCGCTATTATTAAAAACTTTGAAGGCCTTCTCTACTAGCTGTGAGGGCAGGGTTTCAGGTGTGACCTCTAACTTTTGCAGCTTTCTTCTGATACCAGGTGCTGATTGGGTGATAAAGTACATTGATATTAGATGCTTCCCCACTGGTAAATCAGGGTCATTGTTGGTATATTTTCTGACTGTCTTTGCCAACTATTTAAGAAATACTTCTGGATTTTCTTCTTTCCCTTGTATTGCCCCCTTTACTTTATTATAGTTAATTGGCTTAAAAATGCATTCTTTATCCCTTCTGAGAGGCAAATTAGCATATACTTCATTTTTGTCTAGTCAATGTGACTCTCATAGTCCCAATTAGAGTCTGTCTCAGGGATAGCTCCCAACCCCACCCCGTACTCCCAGTCTGTAAGTGTCATGGTATGGGTTAATGGGGGTTGGCAACTCTGCACATTCCTTGGCCTTAGTCAGAATCTTGGCTTTCTCATCTGGGGTGCAACCATGAGTCAAAATGATAATCATGTCGGCCCAGGTCATATTAAAAGTTAGGCTAAGCTTTATAAACTCATCTCTGAATTTGTCAGCATCCTCAGAAAATCTACCAAATTCCTCCTTACATAGTCCTAAGTCAGAGGCAGAAAAGGGGATGTGTATTCAGGTGGTTCCCCCATTTCCATCTACTACCTGCCTCAAAGGGAATAACTTCCACAGTTGGCACTGGGGGTATAATCTGCTTCCAAAACTATGTCCCATAGGAGAATCTTGGGGCACTAATTCTGGCCTCCCCCCTAGGGAGGGAACAAACTCTAGGGGATTACATCCAGCAGGTGCAAGAGTTAGCCTGGGAGAAGGGGTATACTTGCCTGGGCTGGTGGGGGCCCAAACACTCTGCAAGAGAGTGGCAGCACTGGCTCCAGGGGCTTATAAGGTGGGGGATTTGTTCAGCCCATGGTTGGAGGGCCTAGTGGGGGATGACACCTCAGATGTTGAAGGTTCTGTAAGAAATCTCTGCCCACTTCCCTTGTCTTTTGCAAAAAAAGGATCCAATTGTAAAATGGTGTTATAAGAAAGACTAACATACTCCAGCCATTTTTCTTGATCCTCAAAAAAGTGTATTGTGGCCAAGTGGTATCTATCTATCTATCTATCTATTTCTTTATCATTGAACAAAAATATAAAGGCATCTACATACATTTTCTTGCCCCATTTGCCAATGTGGGAACTAAACTAATCCAATTGCAAAATAGTTTCATTATTTACTGACCCATAAGGTGGCCAGAATTTTTCGTCTCCTAATTCACCTTGTGGTCACACAACTGTGCTTAGAAAGACTAGTGTTTTCCTTCTCATGAGATCATAACCAAATTCGTTTCAATGTTTTAAAATCTATCCTAGAGGAGTGCACTCTGGTATACTATGGCTATAACCAATTTCAAAAACCAGTTACAAAAGAAACAGACTCAGAATTTTAGAACAGAAAAGCCAGCAAACAGACAGGTTAGTTTAGTGGTAAGCCTACCTGACATAAGGCTCCTTCATTGCCTCTCAAGGAGCCATTATTGGGTCTGGGCCAAGTCCGTCAGGTCACAGGTCAAAAGTTCTCTGGAGAAATTTCTGAGGGACCCCCAAGCATTCTTCCTTGCCCAGGTGGGCACTGACTGGCCACCAGACAGTGTCCCTGGCTGACTACCTAGGAAGATATAACTGGGAAACTGGGTCCAGATTCCAGATACTTTTAAATCCTGAATCCCAGTGCTCTGATGGCACTGATTAAGGTGTCTAATCAGACAACAAAAGAAAGAAAAGAATTTCCACTCTTCTCTCTTACAGATGGAGCCACCAAGATGGTCACCCTGAATTCTCCCCAAAACAAGAAAGGCTAGTCACAGTGCATGAGGCAAGGGAAACTCTACAGAGGTAATTACAAAAGATTTTCTCAAAGACTGGGTCAAAGAGGGGAAAAATAAGACAGTGTAGTAAAAGTGCTGGCCAAGCAGAAGGCCACAATAGTATC
Organism: Orycteropus afer afer; assembly: GCF_000298275.1. Classification (NCBI taxonomy): domain Eukaryota; kingdom Metazoa; phylum Chordata; class Mammalia; order Tubulidentata; family Orycteropodidae; genus Orycteropus; species Orycteropus afer. Next base: position 332,191 of record NW_006922266.1, on the reverse strand, counting down.
TCCTGTGGCAAACTTCAGGAAATGGAAACCTAAAGTAATACAAAAAAGAAAGTTTTTAGCCCAAGTAAAATTTAGGTCTTTGGGTCTTCTCACCCTTGTTTCTTGAGGACTCAAACATCTCAACAACAGCACCCCCCATTTCTTGGGGACTTGAACCTTTCAACAAGGGGATTCTCCCACAGTCTTGAATTATAGTCTTCTCAGTGGAACATGGCCACCCCATGAGCCAGGGACTTCCTGCTTGCAGTGGTCTCTGGAGTGATCAAGTCTGGCCAAGTATGCTTTTCAATCTTGCTGAGTACTGAGGTGTCTATTACAGCCACTCAAGAATCAAACAAAATCATCCAGAAAGAAGGAAAATTTAAGAGAACAAGGTTTGTTTATGCAGATACAGGCAACCAAGAATAGAAAATGGGAGGCCACTCACCAAGAGGAAGGATGCAAGACAAAATGAGTCCTGGCAGCTTCTTGCCCATCCACTGGGTGTAATTGGTCTCTTGAGATCCCAGATTTCAAAACCCTGGGGATTCCTTGTGGAGTCCAGCCATGGCCACCAGAAAACTGTTACCAGGGGCCATCTCCCTCCTGAGAGCAAGAGAGCTCTTGCCTTCTACTGATCAAGAATGGCCATGAGTGGCTCAGGCTTTCCACACAAACAAAGCTTTATTAAAGAAAAAGTACCTTGCAAATAGATACAAAGAGGGACTAACCAATGCCAGCCTTTGTTGCCCCAAGCAAAGATTTGCTGGGGGTGTTAAGGGGTTTTGAGCAAAAAGAGGTTTCCTTGTTCATGAAATAGGTGGGGATTTTCTGAGAAGGGGTGGTAGTTTCCTGGAAAAAGGTGGCATGATGGAACTAGAGTGTGTGTACAGGAGATGCGAGGGTTGCTGGGAAACTTGACATTAGTTGCGAGAGTTGTCAGGATACCTGACATGATTTATTCTGGGATAATGCACATGTGTTGTCCTTTAGGGGTATTGGTTTGATTCCCAATTGGTGTCTTTGCCTCAATACTGCTACCCTAGGAGGGTCATATAGCAGTCATCCCAAGGTTTTGTGCGCATGCTTGGAGAGCTGAACCAAACTGGTTTGCCTGCAGAACATTTTGCAAGGAGGTAAAGCACAGAACTGGGTGGGTTGTTATTTCTGTACCCTATGTTCCAGGATGGAGGTTAGTCTTTGGTAACAGCTGTGAAGCATGGGTAGGTTTTGCAGCTTGTGTTTTCAATTAATCCTTTGGCTCCTTCCACCTTCTACCTGTCTCATTACTACTGTGTTTGAGTGTGTATGTGCATTACTACTGTCTCTAAAACATCTATTTTTCATAGTTTTGCCTTTTTATTAGCCT
>NW_006922266.1:329754-330278 GCF_000298275.1 Orycteropus afer afer | reverse complement strand
TATTATATGGTATTGAGTTATCTTTTATTCTTTTTGTTTGAGATATTCACATTCTTGAGAAGATCATAAATTCCTTAATTTTTATAAGAACTTACTTACTTTTCTAAAAAGCATATTCCTTCACAGCCATGGAAAACAGAGTGAGAAATTATCTCTGAAAGAAGACTTTTATGTTGTCAAAATGATAACCGAAGAGAAAAGACCATCAAGGAAGCTATAATTAAGTTCAAGTTTGGCAAAATGCATATTTACTCAATTATGAAAGAAAAGGATAAGCTACGTGAAAAATACATGAGCAGAGCCAATGTAAACATTAAGAAAGGAAGGCATGGAAATTATGCAGAAATCAGCAAATCTGTTTTGGGGTGGCTTCTTCAAGCATCTGCCACAAATGTTTCCATTTCAGGCCTTTCCCTCAAGCAAAGGGAAAGGAAACAGTGTAATTTAAAAAAGTTGGTGGATTCTTGGCTCTAACAGGTGGCTTCAGAGCTTTAAAAAATGAAACAAAACATAGAATCACTTGA
>NW_006922266.1:325516-329219 GCF_000298275.1 Orycteropus afer afer | reverse complement strand
TTAATAGAGAGTGATAGAAAAGTGTTAAAATTATACCCTGTTGAAGGTAGAAAGCTTGTGAAATCTGGAAAGCAAGGCTATCCCATCAAGTTCCAGCACTTATAGGTTTTGATGTATATTATCAATAGCTGCTTTCTACATCAGTGTTTTGAAGGACCAGAGAAGCCTTTTACTGAGAAATTGCAAAAGTGTAAAAAACTAACAGCGATAATTAAAGGAGACATCAATCACAAAGATTAATTTTCTATTTTATTCTTTCCTCTCTCCTTTCCTCTATGTAAATAGAATAGCTGACCCTTTCATGGACAATAATTTCTTAGGATTGTTTTTCTGCTTACCTATATCTTTGAGCATACCTCTTACCCTCATGGCCTGTTTCAGCTGATCAGTGCAGTTTATGAGGCAAGACAACCCTGAGAAGAGTGACACTGAGTTTGGAGCAACCCAAATAAAGAGGAAACAGACATTCTTGGCAATCCAAGAGGCCTGAGTGTACCCACTTTGACATTCTCCCCTCTTTGTAGATTTAATCTTTCTGGGCAGGTGTTAGGAGCTTGCTAAACAACTTCTCCTGACCAAGACTGGTTTTATATCACTCACCAAGAGAAAGAGAAGAGTCACAAGGCAAAGAAGACTCTTCCTGGTAGTAAGAAAGCATTATCAGCATTCCTCAACATCCCCTACCACTTAGCCCAATTCCCTTTTAAAACCCTAAACTTTTCTTCCAATACTCATCTGCCAGTTTGTCATACTGTGGTGGCTTGCATATTTCTGTGAGGCTGGAGGCTATGCCACTGGTGCTTTAGATACCAGCAGAGTCACCCATGGTGGACAGGTTTTAGAGGAGCTTCCAGACTTAGACAGACTTGAAATAAGGAAGGGTCCATCCACTTCTCAAAGAATTGGCCAGTGAAAACTTTATGAATCGCAGTGAAACGTTGTCTGATACAGTGCCAGAAGATGAGGGATATCATTGCTGATGTTAGATGGAGTTTGGCTGAAAGCAAAGAATACCAGAAAGATGTTTACTTGTGTTTTATTGATTATGCAAAAAGCATTCGACTGCATGGATTAGAACAAATTATCGATAACATTGAGAAGCACAGGAATTCCAGAACAGTTAATTGTGCTCATGAGGAACCTGTACATAGATCAGGAAGGAGGCTGTCATTTGAACAGAGCAAGGGTTTAAAATCAGGAAGGGTGTGCATCAGAGCTGGACCCTTTAACCGTAATTATTCAATCTGTATGCTGAGCAAAGAATTGAGAAGCTGGACTACATGAAGAACGTAGCATCAGGATGGAGGAAGACTTGTTAACAATCTGCGATATGCAGATGACAAAATCTTGCATGCTGAAAGTGAAGATGACTTGAAACAATTACCAATGAAGATTATGCAGTATGGATTACACCCCAACATAAAGAAAACAAAAATCCTCCCAACTGCACCAATAAGTAGCATCATGATAAAAGGAGAAAAGACTGAAGTTAAAAATTTCATATTACTAGGTTCCACCGTCAACACCAATGGAAACAGGAGTCAAAAAAATCAGACAATGTATTGCATTGGGCAAATCTGCTATAAAAGACCTCTTTAAAGTGCTGAAGAGGAAAGATGTCTCTTTGAAGACTAATGTGTGCCTAACACAAGCCATAGTATTTTCAATAGTTTCATTTGAGTGTGAACGCTGGACAATGAATAAGGAAGACCAAAGAAAGTTGATGCTTTTGAGTTGTGGTATTTGGGAAGAATGATGAAGTGCCATGGACTGCTAGAAGAATGAACCAATCTGTCCTTAAAAAGTGAAGCTGGAATGCTCCTTGGAAGCAATCATGGCCAGACTTTGACTCAACTACCTTGGTCATGTTGTCAGAAAGAACCATTCCCTGTAGAAGGATATCACGCTCAGTAAAGGGGAGGGTAAGCGAAAAAGGGGAAGACTTTCAATAGGATGGATTGACACAGTGGCTGCAACAATGGGCTCATGCACAGCAAGGATTGTGAGGATGACACATGATTGGATAGTGTTTTGTTTTGTTCGACACAGGGTCGTTGTGTGTTGGAGCTGACTGAACAGCACCTAACAACAACAACAACCTTTTCTGAGCTTGGAGAGACAGACTTTTGAGAGAAGCAATTCTCTCCATCTCCTTGGGCATCGATATTCCATAAATCTTTTGCTTTCTCTCTTCAACCTGTTGTGGTGATTGTCTTTACTCATGACAGGTGATAAGAACCTCCTTGTTCCTGCATCAAGTGGCAGAGTTGAGTAGTTATGACAGAGACAGTATTGACTAGCTGGCTCTTTTTAGAATGTTTGCCAACTGGTGAATTATGGTATACTCATAAAATGGAACACTATCCAGCAATAAAAAAGGTGTGATTACCATGCACAATAAGAGAGACTCATCTCAGAGTCCTAATATTGAGGGAAATAATTCAGACACATATGAGCACACAGAGAGCATTCATAAAAAATTAAAGAACAGACAAAACTAATCTATGATAATAGAAGTGTGAAAAATGGTCACTTCTGGCTGAGGCCTAGGTTGGAGCACTGTTGTCTTGAAAATGTTCTCTCTCTTGATTTGTGTGTGGTGGATGCTTGTGAAAATTCACTGAGCTGTATGGGAAGTATTTGTGGACTCTATGCAAGTTATAACAAGAGCAATAACAACAAAAAAATCCACCAAAGAGTAAATCTAATTTGCATTTTCTTCCAACTCTTCATTTTAATATAAAGCTCATTTGTCACATTGTTAGATGAATGATTTAAATTGTTCCCTCCTCCAAATCTTAAAGGCAAATCAATGCTGCACTGTCCAATACAGAGATCATTAGCTATATATGGCTGTTTATAACAGTTAAAATAAAGTAATAATTAAAAAAAAATCAGATCCTCAGTCAAACTAACCACATTTTAAGTGCTTAACCGTCACTTGTGGCAGGTGGCTACTGAATTGGACAGCGTAGATTTAGAACATGAATCCATTATTGCAGAAAGTTCTATTGGACAGCACTGTTCTAAAGTGTTACATGACTGTTCAGCTCATTTTAGAAGTCAGAAAACTGATGCTTAGGGATATTAGTACTACAGAGTTTCATACAATCATGCTCATTGTCACAGTACGATGCTCACACATGTCTTTTCCCACACTCGTTACCACAGGTAAACTCTGTTTATCACTTTCCTAAAAACCCACTGCCATCAAGTAAATTTAGACTCATAGCAACCATAGGGTTTCCAAGGCTCTAAATCTTTATCATTTTGCCATACTTATTCAATCTGTATGCTGAATAAATAATCTGAGAAGCTGGACTATATGAAGAAGAATGTGGCATCAGGATTGGAGGAAGACTCATTAACAACCTGAGATAGGCAGATGACACAACTTTGCTTGCTGAAAGTGAAGATGACTTAAACACTTATTGATGAAGATTAAAGACACCAGTCTGCAGTATGGATTACCTCTCAACATAGAGAAAACAAAACTCCTCACAACTGGACCAATAAGCAGCATCATGATAAATGGAGAAAAGATTGAAGTTGGCAAGATTTCATATTATTTGGTTCCACAATCAACACCAATGGAAGCAGCAGTTAAGAAATCAGCCAATATATTGCCCTGGTAAATCTGCTGCAAAAGACCTCTTTAAAGGCTGAAGAGCAAAGATGTCTCATTGAAGGCTAAGGTGCGTCT
>NW_006922266.1:323410-324906 GCF_000298275.1 Orycteropus afer afer | reverse complement strand
CAGAAGTATATTGCCCAATCTTCCTTCAGAGCAGTAGCTGGTGGGTTTGAACCCCCAGCCTTCTGGTTAGCAGTAAAATGCCTTTGGCACTAAGCCACCAGAGCTCCCATCATTCACTTAACAGTTCCATAATTTCCTAAGAATCTGTTTTAAATTCAAACCTATGCAAACAAAGATGAGCACTGCCTTACAAATTATATTTAATTGCTGAGTGTTGTTTTGATTACTCGCCGACATCACCAACAGAGCCATAATCACATCGATCCCCAAATCATCAAACGCCTAATCTTAAATGGCTCACACGGTTCTCTACTTAACACCCTTCAAAGTCTCAAGCACAGCCTGACACACACCACAGTCCTCCCTTTCCTACTTCTACCCCGCAGAGGGCACTTGGAGATACAGACACACATACCCGGACCCTTGGAGCAGCACCTAGCTGCCGCAGTCATTGCGTCTTAGCCAAAGTTCTGTCTGAGAGAAACTCTGGACTCTGCCTTCCGGCTTTCCACAGCTTTACTGGTCTGGGACTACATTTCCCAAAAGGCACCATGAGAAGGCTCAACCTCGGGCGTTGTGAAATTTGTGGAACCTCTGGGAGGGGAGGAGGTAACGAGTACAACGCGATAGGTGAATTTAGACACAGCACAGTGAAATCCGCACTCGGAGCAAGGGAGCTGCATGGTATGTCTGATATGGACCTCAGGTTGAGTATTGGTCAGTGTCGCTGGGCGTACATTCTGATGGACAGGGCCGGTTTCCCGCTGTAGACTACATGTCCCGGAAGCCACCGCGGTCCGGCGCCATTTCGTAAACTTACGGCGTTACATATTGGTTACATCTACTACCCGCAGGTGAGCAGACGAGCTTACAGGGTTTCCGCACGCACGCCGCACCTGACTTGGAACCCCCAGAAAGAAGCCCGGTATGGAGTGCTGGGAATACTAGTGTGCCAGGCACTGCTCGGTGCTGCTAGGAGCTGGTCGCCCGGGGCTGTGGACTACATTATTTCCCCCAGAGGCCGCAGCACTCCAGGCTACTTTTCTTAAGGAGTAAAGTCTGCTATCGCAGATTGGCGGCTTTGGTTGAGTATAATCGCCAAGGGGGAGGGGGTGGTAATTGATTTCTTCGCGGGGAAGGAACAAGAAAGTCTTAGTTTTTACAATGATTTATGGCCTTACAGAAGGAACAATACAGAAACACATATAGTCGTAGTATTAGAATTTTATTAGTGGGAGGTGGCTATTAGGAAAAAAAAAACTTCTGAAAAGATGCGGCTGGTGGAAATGAAAAATAAGTTTGAGAAACACTACCCTAAAAGTTACAGCCTCCATGGATGATTGATTTTGAGGCCCATTATTTCATTAAGGGTTATGTTGTTGTTGTTGTTATGTGCCTTCCAGTCGGCCCCAACTCATAGTGACCCCTCCTTGGGTTTCCGAGGCAGTATCACTACGGAAGTAGGATTGCCCAACCTTCCTTCCGAGGAGTGGCTG
>NW_006922266.1:321975-322530 GCF_000298275.1 Orycteropus afer afer | reverse complement strand
GCACAGTCTGGACATTAGGAGGTACTCATTGCCACAGGGCTGTCATTTCTTCTAGGCTTTTCAGTGGACAAAGTTAGTAATTACTTGTTGTTTTAAAGTTTAAGCCATAAATCATGAATTCATCATGATATTTCCATTCAAACCAAAGGTTTTTTCTTACCAGCTTTTATATTTATATTTCTCTTATGCTTACAATCTTGGTTAATAACCATATAGTTTATTTGCTTCTTCTATGGTGTATTTAGGACCTCTGGTAGTGTAGTGCCTAAAGCACTTGACTGCTAACCAGAAGGCTGGTGGTTCAAACCCACCAACCGCTCCTCGGAAGGAAGGTTGAGCAATCTACTTCCGTAGTGATACTGCCTCGGAAACCCAAGGAGGGGTCACTATGAGTGGGAGCCCACTGGACAGCACATAACAACAACAACAGCAATGGTGTATTTACAATGATTACAAAATAACAACACCATTATTACTACTATCAGGAGAGGAAAAAGTATAAGAGAAAGAGCTGTCATCAAACATTGGTTAAGCTTTTCACCAGCCACTCCCTGG
>NW_006922266.1:316544-317460 GCF_000298275.1 Orycteropus afer afer | reverse complement strand
CCGTCAATTCCTGGAACTTTTTTATTTTGCTAGTTCCTTCAGGGCAACTTCGACTTCTTCCTTCAATACCATTGGTTCTTGATTATATGGCACCTGAAATGGATGACCATTCACCACTTCTTTTTGTACAGTGACTCTTTGTATTCCTTCCATCTTCTTTTGGTGTTTCCTGCATCATTCAATATTTTGTCCATAGAATCTTTCAGTATTGCAACTCAAGGCTTGAATTTTTTCTTCAGTTCTTTCAGCTTGAAAAATGCTGAGTGTATTCTTCCCTTTTGATTGTCTAACTCCAGGTCTTTGATGTTTTGTTATAATAACAGACTATTTCTTCTTGAGATGCTCTTTGAAATCTTCTGTTCACCTCTTTTATTTTGTCATTTCTTCCATTTGCTTTAGCTACTCTCCATTCAAGAGCAATTTTCAGAGCCTCTTCTGATATGTATGTTGGCCTTTTCTTCCTTTCCTGGCTTTTTAATGACCTTTTGCTTTATTCATATATAATGATCTTGATATCTCATAATTCATTTGGTTTACAATAATTGGTGTTCAGTGCATCAAATCTGTTCTTTAGATGGTCTCTAAGTTCAGGTGGGATATAATCAAGGTCATATTTTGGCTCTTGTGGTCTTGTTTTAATTTCCTTTCACTTTAACTTGAACTAGCATATGAGCAGGTGATGGTCTATTCCACAGTCAGCTCCTGACCTTGTTTTGGCTGAAGATACTGAGCTTCTCTATCACCTCTTTCCACAGATAGTCAATTTGTGTCCTGTGTACTCCATCTGACAACGTCCATGTGTGTAGCTGACATTTATGATGTTGAAAAAAGATATTTGCAATGAATAAGTCATTGGTCTTGCAAAATTCTATCATTTCTATCACCAAGGCCATATTTTCCAACTACTGGTGATTCT
>NW_006922266.1:314887-315629 GCF_000298275.1 Orycteropus afer afer | reverse complement strand
TAATCACTAATGAACATTAGTTTCTCTTCATTTGCCTGTTCATGTCATTTCATATAAGAAGCTCTGGTGGCACAATGGGGCATTGCATTTGGTTGCTAACCAGAAGGTTTGAGATTCAAACCCACCAGCTGCTCCCCAGAACGAAGATGAGGAATTCTATTTCTGTAAAGATTTGCAGTCTTGAAAATCCAATGGGGGTCGCTATGAGTTGGAATCAACTCAATGGCAGTGGATTTTGGTTTTGGTCATTTCGTAAAAGTGAGAAATACATATTTATTGTTTTTAATTTTTTTTGTGATTGACTTATTTTGGTCAACATAATGTCCTTCAGGTTCTTCCCCGTTGTAAGATGTTCCAGGAACTTGTTTTTCTTTATCACTGAGTAGTATACCATTCTATATATGTATCATATTTTACTTATCCACTCATCCATTGATGGACACGTAAGTTTTTCCTATATTTTTGTTATTGTGAATACAGAATACAGTGAACATAGATGTGCATATATCTGTTTGTGTCACTTCTGTTTGATTCCCTAGGGTATATACCTAACTGGAATTGCTGGGTCATATGGCATCTCTGCCTCTACTTTTATTGAGAAACCACCAGACTGTTTTTCACAATGCATGTATCATTTTGCTTTCCTACCACATGAAGTTTCTGCTTTTTCCACATCCCCTTCAACACTTGTTATTTTCCATTTTTTATCTTAGCCTTCCTACTCAGAGTGAAATGATAACTC
>NW_006922266.1:312870-314007 GCF_000298275.1 Orycteropus afer afer | reverse complement strand
GCCTAAGGTTGAGGGGCTTTCACCCAGCCCCAAAGCCTGGCACTTTGAACTCTGACCTCTAGCCTCCAAAACTGTAAGAGAATAAATTCCTGATTGTTTGTTAAAGCATCCCATTTGTGGTATTTCTGTTGGAGAGGCACTAGGTAACTACAACAAATTGTTTTTGTGTTTGGTAATGTATTATTGAAGAAAGTTGATTCTCAAAGATTTGCTCCTATATTTTCTTTAAGAACGTTATGGTTTTAGATTTAACATTTAAGTCCTCGATCCATTTTGAATTAATTTTTGTATATGGCATGAGATACGGATCTTCATTTACATGGTTAGTGCTCATGTTTGTGCATGTGGAAAGCCGGTTTTGCCAGCAACTTGGATTTGGCTCCTGTGTTGAAAATCAGTTGACCATAGATGTTTGGGTTTATTTCTGGGTTTTCAGTTCCATTCCACTGCTCTATGTGTCTATTATTAAAGCAGTACTAGGCTGTTTTGATTACTGTAGCTGTGTAATAGGTTTCAAAGTCAGGAAATGTGAGGTCTTTGGGTCTTTCCTCTTCTTTTTCAAAATTATTTTAGCTATTTGGTGTCTCTTGTCTTTCCATATAAAATTCAGGATTAGTTTTCCCATTTCTGTCCAGAGTGCTGTTGGAGTTTTGATTCAGATAACATTTTACACTTTTTTATTTAAATTTTAAGTAGTTTCCCCCAAATCGGTCATTTGTCTGTTTGCATTCTTTCCTCTTGGGCAATATTTTAATGTAGTAAAATTTGTCCACTTCTTGTTTTATTGCTTTTGAATTGTAAGACATAATTAGAAAAACTTTTCCTCTCTCAAATTAAAAAGAAACGATAGTTTTTTTCTGATAACATTTTTATGATTTTATTTTTCAGTATCACTTAACCACTGCATCACCAGTGTTCCTTAATATCTTATGATACAGTTGGAGTTTATCCTAGTTTGTGGTGTAAAGTGAGGATCTGAGTTTACCTTTTTTCAGTAGCGTTTATTAAACAATTCATCTTTGTCCAGAGATCAAATATTCAGTTATGTTCCATTGTGTTATTGCTGTTGTTGTTAGGTACTGTTGGGTTGGCTCCAACTCATAGTGACCCTATGTACAACAGAATGAAACACTGCTC
>NW_006922266.1:311615-312610 GCF_000298275.1 Orycteropus afer afer | reverse complement strand
GTGCGCCATCCTCACCATCCTTGCTATACCTGTGCCAATCATGGCAGCCAGTGTGTCAATCCATCTTGAGGGTCTTCTCCTTTTTCACTGACCCTCTGCTTTACCAAGCATGATACCCTGCTCTAGGGATGGGTCCCTTCAGACAACATGACCAAAGTAGATGAGACAAAGTCAGACTGTTCTTGCTTCTAAGGGGCATTCTGGCTGTACTTCCATAACAGATTTGTTTGTTCTTCTGGCAGTCTGTGGTATTTTATTTATTATTATTTTTTTACTTTTATTTTGGTGAAAGCATACAGCAGGACATTTGTCAACATAACAACTTCCACATTTACAGCTCAGGGGCACTAATGACAATTTCATGTTGTGCCATCATTATTGCTATTCTTTTCCAAAATATTCCACCACCATTAGCGTAAACTCAATGCCCCTCAAACAAAAGTTTCCTCTTTCCACCTCCTTCCTATCCCTGGTAACTACTACTAATCTTTGGTTTATATATACAATTTTTTTTTTCAACCTATCTAGGAATCTTCTCTCCTCTCCCCTCCCATCATTGGTAACCAGCAAGAAAGTTTCCTTCCATGTATAAACCATTCCTTGACATTTTACAGTAGTGGAACTAATACGATATTTGTCCTTCTATGATTGCCTTAGTTCTCTCAGCGTAGTATCTTCCACGTTCATCCACATTATGCAGTCTTTTGCAAATTCCACATTATTATTTAGGGTTGCATAGTATCCCACCAGCCACTCCTACTCCTTGGAAGGAAGACTGGGCAATCTACTTCCATAGAGGTATTGCCTTGGAAACCCAAAGAGGGGTTGCTATGCATTAGAATTGACTCAATGGCAGTGAGGTTTTTTTTTTTTGTTGTTGTTAGTATTCCATTGTGTGTATGTATTACAGTTTGTTTATTCATTCCTCGGTTGATGGGCACTTAGGTTTCCATCTCTTTTCTATTGTGAATAGGGCTGCAATGAACATAGGTGTG
>NW_006922266.1:305832-306334 GCF_000298275.1 Orycteropus afer afer | reverse complement strand
CTTCTGATGAAAGGAGACCATTAGCTGCATCTTAGATGGCTGCTCAAAAGCTTTTGAGACCCCAGTCACTACTCACCAAAGTAGGTTGTGGAACAAAATTTTTATGTATTATGTTGTGCCAGTTGAGCCTGGTGTCCTGCAATACTATGCTCCTAGGTTGGCAGATCCAGTGGTTTTCTCTCCTAAGGTGTCTGGCTGTCTTTAAGGGATTGCTCCATGTCTGTCTTCTGTTGCTTCTGTGATGATTGTGGTTATTTTGTGTCACTAGTATCTGTGCAAGATTATCCTCAGCTGAATCTATCATTGATCTAGAGTATATTCCTGTTCATCGACTCCCATCTGATCTTCTCAGTTGTCTAAATGTTTATCTATAGCCTGGTGTTTGGTGTTAGTTTGTGGATATACTGGTATTAGCTTCTGTCACCTATATCTTATGTACACAATTGGGTGTCCTCCCTTTTCCCAATGTTATCATGCTAATCACAGACTCTTTCCATACCAT
>NW_006922266.1:303126-304611 GCF_000298275.1 Orycteropus afer afer | reverse complement strand
ATATATATATACACTTTGCTGGTTTTTGTGTTTCTCTAGAGAACCCAATCTAACACATCCATGTTGTGAGATGATTCACATATTCTTTATTATTCTTTAATGTAGCATAGTATTCTGTTGTGTGAATGTACCATAATTTGGTTATCCATTCATCTGTTGATGGGCATTTAGGTTGTTTCCATCTCTTTGCTCTAGTGAATTGTGCTGCGATGAACATGGGTGTGCACATGTCTGTTTATGTCCTGTCTCTCACCTCTTTAGGATATATTTCTAGCCATGAGATTGCTGGTTCAAATGATATTTCTATTTTCAGTGTTTTAAGAAAACACCATACCATTTTCCACAATGGTTGTACCATTTTACAGTCCCACAAGCAATGTATGAGAGTTCCAGTCTCTCCACAACCTCGCCAGCATTTGTTATTTTCTTTCCGGTTGAACTTTGCTATTAGCGCTGGGGTGAGATGATATCTCATCATTGTTTTGATTTTCATTCCTCTAATGGCTAATGATTGTGAGACATTCCTTATGTGTTTGTTGGCCACCAGCATATTATCTTTAGTTCATGTGTCTTGCCCATTTTTGAATTGCATTTTTGTCTTTTTGGCGTTGAGGTGTTGAAGTTTTCTATAAACTTTGGAGATCCTTTATCAGATATGTCATAGTCAAATATTATTTTCCAATCTGTAGGTTCTCTTTTTACCCTTTTGGAGAAGTTTTTCAATGTGCATAAGAATTTAATTTTTAAAACGTCCCAGTCATCTAGATTCTCTTCTACCTCCTGTGCATTCTGGGTTATTCTTGATAGTCTATGCTGTATATTAGCGCTCCTAGATTTGCCTATATTTTATTTTTGTTGAACTTTATAGTTTTGGGTTTTACATTTAAGTCTTTGATCCCTCTTGAGTTTGTTTCTGTATATGGAGTGAGGTAAGGGTCTTGTTTCATTTTTCTGAAAGTGGATATCCAATTTTGCCAGCACCATTTGTTAAACAGGCTATCTCTTCCCCCATTTAATGGGTTTTGGTCCTTTGTCAGCTGTCCATAGATGGATGGCTCTATTTCTGGATTTTCGATTCTGTTCCATTGGTCTATCTGTCTATCATTGTACCAATACCATGTTGTTGTGACTACTGTGGCTGTATAGTAAGTTCTGAGATCTGGGAGCGTGAGACCTCCCACTTTGATTTTCTTCTTTGGTCATGCTCTGCCTATCCAAGCTCCCTTTCCTTTTCATATGAAGTTGTTGTTGTTATGTGCCATTGAGTTGGCCCCGACTCATAGCAACCCCTCCTTGGGTTTCTGAGGCAGTATCACTACGGAAGTAGTTTGCCAACCTTCTTTCCGAGGAGTGGCTGGTGGGTTTGAACCGTCAGACTTCTGGTTAGCAGTTAAGCACTTCTGGTTAGCCTTAGGCACTACACTACCAGAGCTGCTCATACGAAGTTAGTATTTGGTTTTTCCACATCCTTAAAAAATGTTGATG
>NW_006922266.1:288682-289966 GCF_000298275.1 Orycteropus afer afer | reverse complement strand
GGTCTCGAAACTCAAACTTAGGTCTGAAGATGTCCAACAGGCCCAAAACAAAGAAGGGAAGTATTGTGACCTTGTTAAGATGAATAGAATGCCGTGGTGCGGCTCTCCACAGTGTTGGATTTTATCAAATGCCTTTTATGCATTGATTGATAAGATCCTATGGTTATTTTCTTTTGTTTATGTGGTAGCTTACATTTATTGTTTTTCTCATGTTGAACCATTCTTGCAAACCAGGTATGAATCCCACTTAGTCAGGATGTATTATTTTTTTGATGTGTTGTTGGATTTTGTTGGCTAGGATTTTATTAATGATTTTTGTGTCTATATTCATGAGGGATATTGGTCTGTAGTTTTCTTTTCTAGTGGTGTCTTTCCCTGGTTTTGGTATCAGTGTTACGTTATTCTTCATAAAATGAATTTAGGAGTATCCCATCCTTTTCTGTGTTCTAGAATAGCTTGAGTATTAGAGGTGTCAACTTTTCCCAGAATGTTTGGTAAAATTCTCCAGTGAAGCCATCAGGGCTAGGACTTTTTCTTGTGGGAAGGTTTTTAATGACCTGTTCAATTTCTTCCTTTGTTACGGATCTTTTCCAGTATTCCATCTCTGCCTGGGATAGTTTAGGTAGGTCTTGTGATTCTAGAAACTTGTCCATTTCTTCTAGGTTCTTGAATCTGTTGGAGTTCAGCTCTTCATAACAATCTGTCAATATGTTTTGTATTTCAGTTGGTTCTGTTGTGATGTCCACCCTTTTTGTTTATTATTCTTGTTATTTGCATCTTCTTTTTCTTTTGTTAGATTTGTCAATGGTTTGCCAATTTTGTTAAAGTTTTTGAAGAACCAGCTTCTTATTTTGTTGATTTTCTCTGTTGTTTTTCTGTTTTGTTTGTTTCTGCTCTGATGTTTATTATTTCCTTACTTCTGGATCGTATAGATTTCTTTTGTTGGAGTTGTTGAGTTAGAGTGTTGATTTTGTTTCTTTCCTCTTTTGTTATGTGTGCATTTATTGCTATAAATTGACCTCTGAGTACTTATTTCACTGTGTACCATAGGTTTGGTAAAATGTGTTTTCATTCTCATTTTTTTCTAGGAATTTTTTTATTTCACACTTTATTTCTTATGTTACCTAGTAGTTTTTGAGCAGAATATTATTCAACTTCCACATGTTTGGTGTTTTTTCCTTGATCTTCCTATAATTAATTTCTAAGTTTTTAGCATTGTGGTCTGAGAAAATGCTTCATAGTATTTCAATGTTTTTGAATTTATTGAGCTTGTTTTGTGTCCTA
>NW_006922266.1:284753-285808 GCF_000298275.1 Orycteropus afer afer | reverse complement strand
GAAAAGTTTTCAAAATAATCTAAAAAAAGGATAAAAGAAAGGTAATGAGAAAAAGAGAGGAAAAAACCACAATGTCTGGGGAAGGAGGAATGGGAGAACAGAGGAAGAGTAAATGAATAGTAAAGAAAAAAAGGGGCAAACTGCAAAAAGAAAAACAAGGGAAGAGAAGAGTGAAAAGAAAGGAAAAAGAAGAGAACCAGGAAAAGGAAGAGATAAAAAGGAAAAACAAAATAAAACAAAAAACAAGAACCAGGGATGAGAAAGAGAAAAAATAAATGAAAGAAAAGAGGAAGATAAAAAAGAATAATGTAAAAACAAACAAACAAAATCAAAACTGTCAGTGGTGAGGCATGGCAGCCGACTCTGTCAGAGCACAGACAAAAAAAAAAAAAAAAAAAAATCCAGGGATAGGAAAGGGTGGGGAAGAAGAAAGGAAGAGATAAAAAGGATAATTTAAAAACCAACAAACAAAAACAAAACTTTTGGGGGTGAGGCATGTCAGGGGACAGACTGGGATAGAATTTCTGCTGGTCAAGAAGGAAAGTGGAGTTGGGGGGATGACCACACCTCTGTTCACCAAGAGGGTGCAAGGTCTAAGAGTAACAAGAGGAACACAGAACTTCTCCAGTTGGCAGCCTCTAGTGCAATAGCCTGGGCTGTCCTCGGCAAGCAGAGCCTATTCTTTGGTCCCTATCCAGATAAGAATGCCGCCTGCATATGTTCAAAATGGCTGTGTGTGCCACTTGCAAATATTTAAAATGGCTGAGCTCTCAGGACAGCCTCTGGCAGTCTACAGGTCTGTTTGTTTCCTCCTTCACTGTTTTCCTTTTTAGTTGGCAGGCACCAATGCAGTTCTTGCCCATGCTATCCTTGGTGAGCAGAGCCAATTCTTAGGTTGCTTTTTGGAAATATTCAAATTGGCTATGCTCTTAGGACCACTGGCAGTCTGACACTCCATTTGCCTACTTACTCGTTCAAATTCTTCTACTAGTTGGGAGCTCTGGTGGCATAGTGCATTAGGCATTTAACTGCTAACCAGAAGGCTGGTGGTTCAA
>NW_006922266.1:281385-284653 GCF_000298275.1 Orycteropus afer afer | reverse complement strand
AGTGGACTTGAGTTAATGGCCTGCTGTGTGGTTTGGTAACGTCGGGACTGTGCCATTTTATTTGTTGACCTTGGGCTTGTTAGCCTCAGCAGCCAGTAGCTGTCTGAGTGAAGAGATGCCACTAGCTTCAGTGGACTGGGAACAAGAGGCAGAGCTGAATCCCAAGGTTGAGGGGCTTTCACCCAGCCCCTAGACCCTGGCACTTTGAACTCAGATTTCTAACGTCCTAAAATGTAAGAGAATAAACTAGTTTGTTAAAGCCATCCCATTTGTGGTATATTTTTGTCAGAGCAGCACTTGGTAACCAAACCAGCAACCTCCAGTGTGATTGTCTGTGCTGTTCTCAGCAAGTGGAACCTATTCTTAGATCACTGTCCAGGGGAGAATGCCATTTGCATATATATACTCAAAATGGTCATTTGCAAATACTCAAAATGGCTATGCCTTCAGGACAGCTGCTGCAGTCCACAGGTCTGTTTGTCTCCTTCTTTGTTGTTTTCCTTCTGGGTGTCAGGCACCAATGCAGTCCTTGCCCATGCAGTCCTTGGTGAGCAGAGCTGATTCTTAGGTTGCTACTGAGAAATACTCAAAATGGCTGTGCCTTCAGTACAGCTGATAGTCTGCAGTTCCATTTGTTCCTTAACTCATGTTTTTATTCAGATTTTTGTATTAGTTGGTATTTAATCCACTTCTTTATCCTTCCTTGGGTTTCCAGGTTCATCATTTGTATTGGTTTCAATTTGTTTCTCATCTCTTTGTTGCAGAGGGTCTGTGTAGCTTGTCTGCCTATTCGACCATCTTATCAGATTTCCCAGCCTATGTATTTTGAGTATATTTGAAATAGGACCAAACACGGGTCCCTGCCTGGTGTGCAGTCAGGCCAAAACAGTTTACACACCGAGTGATTAAGAGGAGAGAAAATTATTTATTGCAAAGCAGCAGTGCAAGGAGGCAGGGGTACCCGTACCCAGGTCTAACTCCCCAAAACTCCATCGAATTACAGTTTTGTAGGTTTCAGAAGAGAGCGTTATGCATATTCATAAAAATTTCAGGAATTTGGGTGTGAGATGGTTGACAATTGGCTGAAATTTCCTTCACCTGGGTTTAAAGGGATAGCATTTTAATCCAGTGTGCTTGTGTACCAGATGAGTACCACTGGTTTCCTGTCATCAGCTGATCAGGGCTTAGGCAGAGGAGAGAGTGTTAATTCCCAGTAACTTTGTTCTTCTCTGTCCCACTGTGCATGTCCATGGGTCAGAGTTAATTTTCAAGTTGTTTTCTAAGACACATTAACATGTCCTAGGAAATAGCAGGAAAGAATGTTTTTGTTCCCTTCAGTTCTTAAGGAACTGAGCTTATTGTATTTACTCATCTGTCTCCAACTGGGGTCCTATGTGTTTACTCATCTGTGTACAACCGGGGTCCTATTAGTCTTCACCAGGGTGGGGAAGTAGTTGAAGATAATGAAGTTTACTTATCTGTTCCCATCTGGGGAATAGTTTTGACTTTACTCAGTTTCATATTCTTTAGCAACATTGCATTTCAAAGGTATCAACTCTTCTTTGGTCTTTCTTATTCATTGTCTACCTTTCACATGCGTATGAGGTGACTGAAAATACCATGGCTTGCGTCAGGTGCGCTTTAGTCCTCAGAGTGACATCTTTGCATTTGTCAGTGCAATAGAATTTTAATGATAGGGACTTATCTTAGTTATCTAGTGCTGTTATAACAGAAATACCACAAGTGGATGGCTTTAACTAACAGAAATTTCTTCACAGTTTAGGATGCTACAAGTCTGAATTCAAGGTGCTGGCTCTAGTAGGAAAGTTCTTGTTTTTTTTTCAGCATTGGTGGGCCCAGTGTTCCTTGGAGATTTCCATGTATCTTGTCGTCAGTCTTCCCTTGGGTATAGCAGGTTCCTAGTACAGAGACCCTGGGTCCAGAGGGCATGTTCCACTCCTGGTCCTTCTTTCTTGGTGATAGTCAGGTCTCTGGTCACTATACTCTTGTTTATTCTCTATATCTCAAAATACAACTCAAGATACAGTGTTGTTGTTGTTGTTATGTGCTCGTCGAGTTGGACCTGACTCATAGTGACCCCTTCTTGCGTTGCCGAGGCAGTGTCACTACGGAAGTAGATTGCCCAATCTTCCTTCCAAGGAGTGGCTGGTGGGTTTGAACTGCCAGCCTTGTGGTTAGCAGTCAAGTGCCTTAGGCACTATGCTCAAGATACAATATCAAGGTAAAATATGACTCAAGATACAACCTAATCCTTAGATAGCATCCTGCCTCATTAGCATAATTGCTTCTAATCCTGCCTTATTAACATAAAAGGTAAAGATTTACAGCATATATAATAAGTATATGGGATGACAAAATGGTGGATGATTACATAATACTGAGAATCATAGCCTACCCAAATTGACACGTATATTTTGGGGACACAGTTCAATCCATGAAAGGACCTTATAGTGTATTTTAAATTTCTGCTACCTTTTTTCAGTTAATTTCTGGCTTATTACTGCTTTTTAAATTTACTTGCTTATTGGATTTAAATTTAAAATGTCTGTCTCCATATTTGTTAATATTTTGATTTACATATTTTATATGAAATAGGTCTATCAACTTACAGAGAATTAACATCTTTATGATATGCCATTTTATCCCATAAATTCTCAATTGGGGTAATACTGCCATCAAGGGGGTGAAAATTGGTTGACAATACCTTAAAATTGGGACAATATCTTAGATAGTACAGTGGTTTGTGACCTTCCAAAGCTCAACCCTACCTGATAAAATCTTGTTTCTCAGTATTTACTTTCTCTTGTTGGATTTTGATGGATAGCACCTGAGCAGCATTGACATTGAACTAATGTAAGATGTAAATTTGCAAGATCAGCATTACCAAGGTGGGGGAAAAAAAATCAGTGCTGCAAGACTATAGCTGTGATTGGAGGACTTTCTCTCAGTTGATTGCTTAATCTCATAAAGTCATATTGTATGAGGTGACTTGCTGCATGCCAGTTAGATTCATTGTTTGCCTTATTGATCTTGTTTATGTTTGATGCTTAGTACCTTTGTGTGTGACTGGGGCTTTGAGATTTAAATAAAAATGTTGTGTTGTTGTGGTTATGTGCCATCGAGTTGGACCCAACTCATAGCGACCCCTCCTTGGGTTGCCGAGGCAGTATCACTACGGAAGTAGATTGCCCCATCTTCCTTCCGAGGAGTGGCTGGTGGGTTTGAACTGCCAGCCTTCTGGTTAGCA
>NW_006922266.1:279044-281285 GCF_000298275.1 Orycteropus afer afer | reverse complement strand
CCAGAGCTCCTTAAATAAAAATAGTTAAATTTAATATTCTACAAGAGTTATTAAATCTGTCAAATAAAAAATCTGGGCTTAGGTAAAGAGGGCCTTTATTGAAAAGAATCATTGCTGTTAGAGGAGGGGGCGACTCTTTCAGTATGGTGAAGGAGAGACTACTGCAATAGGAAGAACACTGTGACCTTAAGATCTACAAGTGTCTCAAAGGTCAGGTAAAGAAGAATTTAATTTAATAGTGAGGAGTAAACAAGGCTGAAATAACCAGATATGGGTGAGTGAGATGAGTGCCTAGACAATTTAGCAGATATTTTTTTCTAAGGGGTTTATTGGGCATTTCCTTGTTTACAGGTGGGTCAGAGTTCAAGGACCTAGGGGAAGAATAGAAGAACTCCCTAACATTTGGTCTAGTCCAGTTAGTGGGCAGTTTGTCAAGATCAGTTTGTGGGGTCAGCAGTTCAGCTAATCTTGTATGAGGCAAAGAATGAGAATTTGGACGGTCTATATCTAGCCTTCTCATAGGTAAACAAGAGGGTCATCTTTGAGTCTTATCTAAGTTATATGAGGAAGAATGATTGCTTTCAGTATGCCATTTTCCAGGACACAAATAATGGGAAGAATGACTATATATAAGGTTGGTTGATGATATTTCTACATTGGGCAATCTACTTCCGCAGTGATACTGCCTCGGAAACCCAAGGAAGGGTTGCTGTGAGTCGAGTACGACTTGATGGCCCATAACAACAACAACAAAACTTGTATATGATGTAAGAATGTCCCTATAAATAGAACCAGCTGGGGGCAAAGTTGTGATAACTTCTTACGGACAATCAC
This sequence comes from Orycteropus afer afer, assembly GCF_000298275.1. Taxonomy (NCBI): domain Eukaryota; kingdom Metazoa; phylum Chordata; class Mammalia; order Tubulidentata; family Orycteropodidae; genus Orycteropus; species Orycteropus afer. Next base: position 280,451 of record NW_006922266.1, on the reverse strand, counting down.
CCTGATGGAATGAGTTGTTGGATCTGTGACCTTGGGACCATGGTTGCAGGGAGCATCCAGTTCAGTCAGCATAACATGCTACACAAAAACATTGTTCTACATTCTGCTTTGGTGAGTAGCAACCTGGGTCTTTAAAGCTTGCAAGCAATTGCAACAATTGGTCTCTCCTCATCCAAAGAAGAATGGAGAAAACCAAAGATGCATGGAAACAATTAGTCCATGGGACTGGTGAACCATGTGAACTTCAGCCTTTGTGACCGTGAGACCACTGTCAACCACTCAGAAATGGATTAGGCAGGAGATCCTGGATAGAGTGGGAGAACAATGTGGAACAAAACTCAAAATCATACAAAAGATCAGGTTTACTGGTCTGATAGAACCTGGTGAGACCCCTGACACTATGGCCCCTAGTTATATTTCAGGTCTGGAATTAAACTCACTCCCAAGGCTTCCAGCCAAACAATAGGCAGGCATTTAGGGTGAAAGTTTACAACAGGTAGATAGACTCCTTAGAAACTCAATAATGGGAGAACAGAAGGGCAGTATTTGCACAGGGAAATAGCTCAGGGGGCAGAAATGCATAGGAAAGAGAAGGGCACAGGGAAGAGGTAAGTATAGGAAGGAAGTAGGAAGAGAGCTGTTACATTGTGGAGAATTGCAATTAGTGTCATGAAACAAAATGTGTATGAACTGCTATACGGAAATTGAATTTGCTCTGTAAGCTTTCACCCAAATCACAATAAAATCTAAAAACAAATAAATAATGGGAAGATTTCTTTTACCATCACTGTTTTCCAGGATCATAGAAAGTTCAACTTGTCATATTCATCACTAATTATGTCAGGTGCTAAAAGTCAAAATATTGAGAATGGAGATCTAGTAGCTAGTTAAAAGTTTCTCATATCTAGCAAAAGTTAGAAGTTAAATTCACTGAAAAATATTTTTAAAGAAATTAACTTTTCAGTTGTTTTACTGTTCTGGAAAAATAAAAATGATTTTTTAAAATTTTATTGCATTGCCATCATATATTTATATAAATTACTTATTTGTGTATGTAATATGATTTATTAGTACAATTTATATAGGTAAACAAATGACATTAATATTTACTTAGCAAATACAATTATAAAGTTAAATAGGTTTTTATTTTAACTTTTTATTTAGTCATTCTTAAGCCTACATTCAATAAAAAGGATAAACTCTATACTTACTCTTATTATTTATAAAGAACATACATTATATAAATAGATAATAGAGTCTAGCTATGATATTAAAATATCATGGAGGAGCCAATTAGGAAAAAAAAAATTTAAAAAGGTTCCCCAAGGCAGACAACAATGAAAAAAAAAGTTGAGAACCATTTTATTTGAATCTGTCCATTTTTTGAATTTATTTTTGTGTCTTTTA
>NW_006922266.1:277786-278354 GCF_000298275.1 Orycteropus afer afer | reverse complement strand
CCCCCCCCATTTTATCTTAAGGGGTTTTCAAGCATACTGTTGTATATGCATATAAAGTTAGTTTTGCCTGTTTTTGTTCTTATGGCTCTAATGATTTCTTTTGTCTGTTTATATTGGCTAGTATGTTTAACACAATAATAGATGGTAGTAAACATAGTGAGCATTCTTGCCTTGTCTCTATTGCATTAGCCAACTGTTAATTCCTATTTTTTAATTAAGTGTTTTTATCAGGAAAGGATGGTGAATTTTGACAAGTTTTTAGTATTTCTGGAAATATTTTTCCTCTGTAGTCCATTAACATCATGAATGACATTAATGAACATCCTAATATCAATCCATTTTTGTGTTACTGGAAACATCCTATTTAAAATCATGACATTTTAAAAATGTACTGTTTATTAATATTTAGTTTTTTGTATCAATATTAATAAATGAGAGTGATTTACAGTTATAGTTTTTCATTTTAGTATCAGTATTATATTTGCATCGTGAAAGGAATTTGCAGGTTTTCCATGCACTAGATTGGTTAAATATGTTATTTTTTAAATTATTTATTCTAATAGTTTTT
>NW_006922266.1:275424-276782 GCF_000298275.1 Orycteropus afer afer | reverse complement strand
CAAGCTCACTGCTGTCGAGTTGGATCCAACTTATAGCGAACCCTCCTTGGGTTTCTGAGGCAATATCACTGTGGAAGTGGATTGCCCCCATCATCCTTCCAAGGAGTGGCTGGTGGGTTTGAACCTCCAGCATTCTGGTTAGCAACTGCCGTAGGCACTATGCCGCCAGAGCTCCTATGATTGGGGAAGAGCTGACTCCTCAGAGTAGTGACGACCTTAATGATATGGATAGAGTAATGCTTTTGGGACCTCCATTGGCTGATGTGGCACAACTCAGAATGAGTAGAAACAGGTGAAAACATCCATTGATAACTGGAACATGGAATGTATGAAGTATGAATCTAGGAAAATTGGAAGTTGTCAAATATGAAGTGGAATGCATAAAGATTGATATCCTAGGTGAGCTGAAATGGATTAGTTTTGGCCATTTTGAATCAGACTACCATATGATCTACTATGGCAGGAATGACAGATTGAAGAGGAATCTTGAAACATCACAAAGAATATTTCAAGATCTATCCTGCAGTAATGCTGTCAGTGATAGGATAATATTCGTATGTCTACAAGGAAGCCAGTTAATACTACTGTTACTCAAATCTGTGCACCAACGACCAAAGCCAAAGATGAGGAAATTGAAAATTTCTACCAACCTCTGCAGTCTGAAATTGACAAAACATGCAATCAAGATTTGTGGATTGTCACCGGTGACTGGAAATCAAAAGTTGGAAATAAAGAAGAGTTACAGGTGTTGGAAAATATGGCCTTGGTGATAGAAGTAACACTGGAGATCGCATGATAGAATTTTGCAAGACCAACGACTTATTCATTGCACATACCTTTTATGAACAACATAAGCCACGGCTATTCACATGGATTTCACCAGTTGGAATACACAGGAATCAGAACTACATCTGTGGCAAGAGGCGATGGGGAAGTTCAATATCTTTGGCCAAAACAAGGCCAGAAGCTGATTGAGGAACAGACCATCAACTGCTCATATGCACATTCAAGTTGAATTTGAAGATAATTAAAAGAAGTCCACAAGAGCCAAAATATGACCTTGATAATATCCCTCCTGAATTTAGAGACCATTTAAAGAATAGATGTTTACATTGAATACCACTGACCACAGGAATTGTGGGATGACATCATGAATATCATCCATGAAGAAAGCAAGAGGTCATTAAAGAGGCAAGAAAGGAAGAAAAGACCAAAATGGATGTCAGAAAAGACTCTGAAACTTGCCCTTGAATGGAGAGTAGCTAAAACAAATGCAAAAAATGACAAGATAAAATAGCTGACCAGAAAATTTCAAAGAGAAGCTTGAGAAGAAACAGCCAAGTACTATAATGAAATGT
>NW_006922266.1:272819-274493 GCF_000298275.1 Orycteropus afer afer | reverse complement strand
TTGCGATATGCATATGACACAACTTTGCTTGCTGAAAGTGAGGATGATTTGAAACATTTAGTGGTGAAGATTGAAGACTATGGTCTGCTGTGGATTATACCTCAATATAAAGAAAACAAAAATCCTCATAACTGCTCCAATAAACAGCTTCATGGTGGATGGAGAAAAGATTGAAGTTGTCAAGGACCTCATAATACTTGGTTCTACAGTCAACACCAATGGAAGCAGCAGTGAAGACATCAAATGACGTATTGCACTGGGCAAATCTGCTGCAAAAGACCTCTTTCAAGAGCTGAAGAGCAAAGATATCTCCTTGAAGACTATGACGCACCTAACCCAAGCCATAGTCTTTTCAATTGCCTTATATGCATGTGAGAGCTGGACAGTGAATAAGGAAGACCGAAAAACAGTTCCTGCTTTTGAGACATGGTGTTGGAGAAGAGTGCTAAGAGTACCCTAGTCTGCTAAAAAGACTAACAAATCTGTCCTGGAAGAAGTGCAGCCAGAATGCTCCTTGGAAGTGAGAATAGCCAGACTTTGTCTCACCTGCTTTGGTCATGTTGTCAGAAGGGACCATTCCCTCGAGAAGGATATCATGCTTGGATGCTTGGTAGAGAGTCAACTAAGAAGGGTAAGGCCCTCAATGAGATCGATTGCCATAATGGCTGCAGTGATGGGCTCTGGTATAGCAAGGATTATGAGGCTGGCACAGGATCAAGCAGTGTTTTGTTCTGCTGTGCATAGGGTCCGTGTGAGTCGGAGGTGACTTGACGGCACCTGACAACAACAACATTCCATATGTAATTGGACAGGGAAGGTATATTTGCTCTTTTTGGCATAGAAAGTTAGATTTATATCCATAAGAGCTACTCCACTGATTATGTAGTTTGGGCCTTTTTTATGGGTTCCCATAATATCGTTTTGTTTTGAATTGTTTGTTAACAAGTTTATTGAAGTATAATTATGTACCATAAAATCACCTGTTGTAAATGTACAATTCAATGATTTTTAGTAAATTTATGGAGTTGCGCCATATAATAAAGTTTTATTTAACTCTTTAATGAAGGAACCAGCACAAGAGACAGAAATAGATTAGGGTGTGTGTGTGTGTGTGTGTGTTTATATATATAAAACCAAACTCACTGCTGTGGAGTCAGATCCGACTCATAGCAACCCCTCCTTGGGTTTCCGAGGCGGTATCACTGTGGAAGTAGATTGTCCAGTCTTCCTTCTGAGGAGTGGCTGGTGGGTTTGAACTGCCAGCCTTCTAGTTAGCAGTCATATTCCTTAGGCACTGTGTCACCAGACCTCTTATCTATCTGTCTGTCTGTCTATCTATCAATGTCCATATGTATGTATATACACACACACATACACACACACACGATCTCACAGTTGTTAGGTGCCGTTGATTCAGTGTTGACTCACAGCAACATTATGTACCACAGAATAAAACACTGCCTGGTCCATCAGCATATCAGAGGGCGTTTCACTGCTATTCAAAAGGTTTTCAGTGTCCAGTATTTGTAGAAGTGTATGGGTCCATCCTTCTTCTCAGTCTGTCTTATGCTGGAATCTTCACTGAAACCTGGCCACTATGGGTGACCCTGCTGATATTTTAAATACTAGAGGCATAGCTTTCAGCTTCACAGCAACACGCAAGCCACCACAGTA
>NW_006922266.1:268885-270669 GCF_000298275.1 Orycteropus afer afer | reverse complement strand
AGGTAATGGATGGGGAAGTGGTATTTCATACGCATGGATTAATAAGGTCAGGGGACATAAGGAAGGTTGGTGTCTGTGAGGAGGTAGTGGTCAGTGATAGTAGAAGTGAGGCAGAGTGATCTTGAGTCCAGGTTAAAGTGGTCTTAATTTTTGTGAGGAAATTTTGCCCTAAAAGGGGGATAGGGCAGGTTGGTATAATAAGAAATGAGTGTGAAAGAATTCTGTTGTTTATTAAGTAGGGCCTGTTGTGTGGGGGGTTTGAGGGTTGCCCATTAATTCCCATAACAGTGACTAAGGAAGGGAAACATGGTCCCGAGAAGGAGGAGAGTACAGAATAGGTAGCCCCCATATCAATCAAAAAGGAGATTGACTTACCCGTTACCTTGATAGTGACCATGGGCTCAGCAAGAGTGATTGGGGTTGTTGAGTCCGGGCTCTTTCAGTCTTCAGTGGCCAGGCCCAAGACTGTCGACAGCGGGTTAGTGGATGGGGAGGATGGCCCTCCGTGCTTTGACACAGAGGGACAGTCACTCTTCCAGTGTCCTTTCAAACCACACGCTGGACATGGGCTGGGGGCCGGTCGGGGCTGAGGGCAGGATTTGGCCCAGTGCCCTTCCTTACCGCATTTGAAGCAGGATTGGGGAGCCGCCGAGGAAGGAGGTCTTCTGTCACTATGTGCTGGCTTCAGGGCTGCTAGTAAGGCATTGGCCTGCAAGGTGGCCTTCTGGCAGGTCCTGGCTTTCCTATCTGTCTGTGTTTTCTCTTCTCGGGTGCTAAAGACTTTAAAGGCCATATTTACTAAGTCTCTGATGGGAGTTTGGGGCCCTTCTTCAGCTTTCTTTAATTTCTTTCTAATGTCAGGAGCTGACTGGGTTATGAAATGAGTGGCTAGGACCGTGGCCCCAGCCGGAGAGGAGGGGTCTAGACGGGTAAATTGGGTAAGGGCTTTGGTTAATGGGTTCAGGAAGGTGGTTGGGTTTTCATTAGGAAGTTGAGTAATGTTTTGGAGTTTGTCAAACTTAATTGTTTTATGAGAGACAGCTTGCAGACCTGTTAGGAGGCACTGGAGTATTTTATTTTTGTGGGATCTCTGGTGCATTTGGACTGGGTGTCTGGAGAGGAAAGGGTGAGAGAGGCAGAGGAGGATGCATCTGGGGAGGTAGGTGAGACAGGAGGGGACAGGGAGTTGTAGGGATAAGGGGAAGGGAGGAAGGTGTTGCTTGAGGGGGAGGGGGTTGTGCTGCAGAGTAAGGGAGAGGTCTGGGGGATGGGGAAAGGTTTTTAGGTGGGTCAAAAAAGGAGGAAGAGGAAACTGTTTGAGTGGTTTCAGAGGGAGAGAGAGGTTTAGGTTTGTGAGGTTTGGGTTTTTCGCGAGCAAGGAGAATTTAAGTGGTATTATGTTTCGAACACAATAAGGGCTGGGAGCACAAACAAAAGAAGGCTTGGACGTAGGGGACTTCCAGCCATTTGCCTGTGTGTCGGTAAAATTGTCTAAGTCTGTAAAGATATTAAAGTCAAAAGTCCTGTGCTCTGGCCAGTGAGAGCTATTGTCTAGTTGGTACTGGGGCCATGCTGTGGTGGAGTAAAAGATGAGGCACCTGGGACAGAGGTCCTGGTCTAGTAATAAGGTCTTAAGGTTTGTTAATAAACATCCCAGAGGGGTTGTTGGATCTATTTTGGAGTTTTGATTACCCATTGGTTTTGAGTTTTTCAGATAGGGCCACCAGAACCCTATGGCAGCAGGATAGGGCCACCAGAACCCTATGCCAGCTGGACTGTTTTGC
>NW_006922266.1:263165-264315 GCF_000298275.1 Orycteropus afer afer | reverse complement strand
AACAAGTAAAACCTGTCAGATGCAGACTCACTTGAAAGTTACAGACTCTTACATGTCAAAGACATTAGAGAATTTTTCCAATTTAAAACTCAAATAAGAAGATCATTGCACCCATAAAATGGGAATAGTGTAAGTCTATTATATAGACTTGTAATAACAGAGAAAAAATTCAGTGACATAATTTGATTTAATGAGGAATCTAGGTGTTCAAAAGCTCCTTGTTGTATCCCAATTCTATTTTGTAGCCTACAGATTTAGTAAAAATTATTTAGTAAGATTCCTTCAGTTTTATCTTTTTCATTAGAGGAAGAAGAGAAGGAAAGGATTGATTTTTTTATTGAGATTTTGAAAATTTAATGTGCTGTGTGAGGTGCTATGGTGTTGTAGTGCCTAAGTCAGTTGACTGCTAACCAGAAGGCTGGCAGTTCAAACCCACCGGCCACTCCTCGGAAGAAAGATTGGGTAGTCTACTTCCATAGTGAAACTACCTCAGAAACCCAAGGAGGGATCACTCACTATGAGTCGGATCTGACTTGATGGCAGTGACTTTTGGTTTGGTTAGTGTGATTTTAGCAGTATTTTGTTTAAATGGAGAACTGGAGACACCTGGCCTTTTTTTTTTTTTTTTATTAATGGACCTTTCTTGATAATGGAATTGGGTCACCCCTTCCTTCAGTGCTCTCCTTCATCTTTTCTCCTTTTACCTCAAAATCATTATCATATTTTTGGAATAATAAATGAATTTATTGTTTCAGTGGTTGGTGACTTTCAGGGATGTGGCCATAGACTTCTCTCAGGAGGAGTGGGAATACCTCAACTCTGCTCAGAGGGAATTATATAGGGATGTGATGCTGGAGAACTACAGCAACTTGTTGTCACTAGGTAAGGTCATCTTATACAATATTCAGAATTTGTCCCTTGTAATCTCTTCCTTCATTGTGAATTTCTGATTTCTGTTTGCTTAGGAAAGGTTTGTGTTTTGATTAGGTAGAAATGAACCACTTCACTGTGTATCTTCATATTCCCCATCCTTCAAACTTCAACACCTTCTTCTGTTACTTTTTAACAATGTTTCTTTTCTCTGATGACCAATTTACTGGATTTGAATCTGGTACTCCCATAGCATGACTATGTTCCATTTCTTTTCTTT
>NW_006922266.1:261537-262101 GCF_000298275.1 Orycteropus afer afer | reverse complement strand
CCTAGTGCAGTATATCATTTGATTTCTTGACTGTGGTTTCCATGGATGTTTGGGGATCCAGGTGAAAATGAAGTTCTTGACAATTTCAGATTTTTCTCCAGTTATCATAATGTTACTTATTGATTCAGTTGTGAGGGTGTCTTTTTTTTTTTTAAATGTGAGTTGGGTGAAAGTTTACAGGGCAAATTCATTTTCCATACAGTAGTTCATACACATTTTGTTTCATGATATTGATTGTAATCCCCATTATGTAACAGCTCTTCTCCCACTTCCTCCCTGTGGTTACCTTTTCCCTATGTCCTTTTTTCCTATGCAATTCTACCCTGTGAGCTATCTCTCTGTACAAATAATGCACTTCTGATCTCCCATGATTGATTGTTCTGACGAGTGTACCTACCTGGTATAAATGTTCAACTTATGTGTCTGTCTCTTGTTTGGCTGGAAGCCATGGGAATAAGTTCAGTTCTAGGCCTGAAAGGGGACTAGGGGCCATAGTCTCGGAGATTTTATGAGTCTCTGAGCTCTGGTGGCATAATGCCTAAGGCATTTGACTGCTAACCAGGA
>NW_006922266.1:254607-260314 GCF_000298275.1 Orycteropus afer afer | reverse complement strand
TTTTAAACCATACATATCCCCTTGTTCTGCTTGAACAACTAACTGCCTCTTGTTCCATGTCCATGTTCCTCATGAGCAAAATTAAGTATTCTGGAATTGCCATTCTTCACAATATTATCCATAATTTTTTATGATCCAGAGAGTGGAATGTGCTTGCATAGTCAATAAAGCACAAGTAAACATCTTTCTGGTATTCTTTGCTTTGAAAGCAAAAAAGCAAGGCAATGTGTGTTTGAGAAGAAGGAAGAGAAATACAGAGATCCTGGGAAAGTTTTATTTGAGAATCAGAAAGAAGGTTGGTGTGACAACAGTAATCTCTGTATAGTGTGTGAGTGAATGTGGTAGTTATAGAAATGATGTCAGAGAAGCAGGCAGAGATCAGATAATTTAAGGCCAATGAAGATGTTTCAACACGCAGATGCAATACTGGAAGTGCTCACAAGAAATTTGGAAGGCAGCTACCTGTCCAGCTAATTAGAAGAGATCTATATTTGTGTGCATTTCTAAGATAGGTGATACAACAGAGTATAGAAATTATCAAATAGTATCATTAATATCACATGTAAGTGAAATTTTTCTGAAGATAATTCAAAAAGTTGCAGTAGTATTGCTAAAGGGGCAAAGAGGCAGCATCTTCTGACATCCTCTAACTCCACAAGAGGAAGACAAAATCATTATCATCAGCCCAAGGCCTGTTCTTATGAGGCCAGACATGCCGCTACCCTCTAATCGTCTTAGTAACTTCTATACCAACTGTCCCTCCTGTGGCACCCACCACCTCTCTGCTGCATTCAGTGATTTGCTGCAGTGACCATACACAACTCACAGATTATGAATTTTATTCGGGAAGCAGCAAGCTACAATTCAAGTTCAGGAACATCTTCAGTCTCTCCCAACCGGCCATCTCTCACCATCAGCTGTCTCTCTCAGCTGTCAATCTCTCTTAGCCGGCCATCTCTCTCAGCAGGTTTTCTCTTTCAGCTGGGACCTGACGTAGGCAAGCCATTGCTTGGAGACTGCTTTTTGCTTGGGTGTGGCTCTATATTAAGGCAGGGACCTGCAGTAGGCAGGCTTGGGTTTTGGAGGCTGCTTTTTGCTTGGATATGGCTCTATATTAAGGCAGGGGCCTGAGGTAGGCAGGTGCAAAAGGATTAGGAACAACTAAGGGAGACGAACTTGTCTGTCAGTTTGTTGTCCTGTGGTGGCTTACGTGTCACTGTGAGGCTGGAGGCTATGCTATTGTGTTGTAAAATGCCAGCAGGGTTGCCCACAATGGAGAGGTTTCAGCAGAATTTCTAAGCTTAGACAGACTTGGAAGAAGGAAGAGGCCATCTACTTAAGGAATTGGCCAGTGAAAACCTTATGAATAGCAGTGAAACATTGTCTGATATATATTACTGGAAAACTTTATGAACATCCCTGAAACATTGTCTGACGTAGTGCTGGAAGATGAGCCCATCAGGTCAGAAGGCACTCTGGGGAAGAGCTGACTCCTCAGAGTAGAGACAACCTTAACAATATGGGTAGAGTAAAGCTTTCAAGACCTCCACTGGCTGATGTGGCACAACTCAAAATGGGTAGAAACAGATGCAAACAATTCCTTGAGAAGTAGATGGCCTCTTCCTTCTTCCAGGTCTGCCTAAGCTTGGAAGCTCCACTGAATCCTCTCCATCATGGACAACCCTGCTGGCATTTTTCAACATGGTGGCATAGCCTGCAGCCTCATAGCAACACATAAGCCACCACAGGATTAATAACTATTAATTTATAACTATTAACTAATAATTAATAATTGGAACATGGAATATACGAAGTATAAATCTAGGAAAATTTGAAGTTGTCAAAAATGAAATGGAATGCATAAAGTTTGATATCTTAGGCATTAGTGAGTTGAAATGGACTGGTTTTGGCCATTTTGAATCAGACAACCATATTATCTACTATGCTGGGAATGATAAATTGAAGAGGAATGGTGTGGCATTCATCATCACAAAGACTGTTTCAAGATTCGCCCTGAAGTACAATGCTGTCAGTAATAGGATAATATTCATACACCTACAAGGAAGACCAGTTATTACTGTTGTTTTTGTTGTTGTGTGCCGTCAAGTCAGACCCGGCCCATAGTGACCCCTCATTGGGTTGCCAAAGCAGTACCGCTACAAAAGTAGATTGTCCAACTTTCCTTCCGAGTTAATACTAGTATTACCCAAATTTACGTACCAAACACCAAAGCCAAAGTTGAGGGTGTTGAAGATTTCTACCTACCAACTTCTGCGGTCTGAAATTGATCGAACATGCAGTCAAGATGAGTTGAGTATCACTGGTGACTAGAATGCAAAAGTTGGAAACAAAGAAGAGTTACCGGCAGTTGGAAAATATGGCCTTGGTGATAAAAATAGTGCTAGAGATTGCATGATAGAATTTTGCAAGACCAATGACTTATTCATTGCAAATACATTTTTTAAACAACGTAGGTGATGACTGTACACATGGACTTAACCAGATGGAATACACAGGAATCACATTGACTGCATCTGTGGCAAGAGGCGATGGAGAAGTTCAGTATCTTAGACCTAAACAAGGCCAGGAGCTGATTGTGGAAGAGACCATCAACTGCTCATATGCATGTTCAAGTTGAAGACAATTAAAACAAGTCCATAAGAGCCAAAATATGATCTTGATAATATCCTTCCTGAATTTAGAGACCATTTAAAGAATAGATTTGATGCATTGAACACCACGGACCAAAAACCAGAGGAATTGTGGGATGACATCAAGCCATCATCCATGAAGAAAGCAAGAGGTCATTAAAAAGATGACAAAGGAAGAAAAGACCAAAATGGATGTCAGAAGAGCCTCTGAAACTTGCCCTTGAGTGGAGCAAGTAGCTAAAGCAAATGGAAGAAATGACAAGATAAAAGAGCTGAACAGAAGATTTCAGAGAACAGCTTGAGCGACCAACACCAATTACTATAATGAAATGTGCAAAGACCTGGAATTAGAGAACCAAAAGGGAAGAATATGCTCAACATTTCTGAAGCTGAAAGACCTGAGGAAGAAAGTTAAGCCTCGAGTTGCAATATTGAAAGATTCTGTGGGCAAAATATTGAATGGTGCAGAAAGCATCAAAAGAAGATGGGAGGAATACACAGTCACTGTACCAAAAAGAATTGTTAGATGTTCATCCATTTCAGGAGTTGACATATGATCAAGAACCAATGGCATAGAAGGAAGATATCAAAGCTGCATTGAAGGAATTGATGAAGAATAAGCCCCCAGGAATTAGTGGAATACCCACTGAGCTATTTCAACAAAAGGGTGCCACACTGGAGGCACTCACTCAGTTATGCCAAGAGATTTGGAAGACAGCTACCTGGTCAACTGACTGGAAGAGATCCATATTTGTACCCATTCCAAAGAAAGGTGATCCCATAGAATGTGGAAATTATTGAACAATATCATTAATATTGCATGGAAATCTTATTGAAGATAATTCAAAACTGGTTACAGCAATATATTGACAGAGAACTTCCAGAAATGCAAGCTGGATTCAGAAGAGGATGCGTAATGAGAGATATCATTGCTGATGTCAGATGTATCTAGGGTCAAAGCAAAGAATACTGAAAAGATGTTTACTTATGTTTTATGGACTATACAAAAAGCATTTGATTGTGTGGATTATGAAAAACTGTGGATAACGTTGAGAGGAATGGGAATTCTAGAACACCTGATTGTACTCATGAGGAACCTATACATAGAGCAGGAGGCTGTCATTCGAACAGAACAAGGGGATACTGCATGGTTCAAAATCGAGAAGGGAGTGCATCAAGGTTGTATCTTTTCACCATACTCATTCAACTTGTGTACTGAGCAAATATTCTGAGAAAGTGGATTATATGAAGAAAAACATGGCTTCAGGATTGGAGGAAGACTCATTAACAACCTGTGATACACAGATGACACAATTTTGCTTGCTGAAAGTGAGGATGACTTGAAGCCCTTACTGATGAAGGTTAAACACTACAGTCTGCAGTATGGATTACATGTCAATATGAAGAAAACAAAAATCCTCACAACTGGTCCAATAAACAGCTTCACAGTGGATGGAGAAAAAATTGAAGTCAAAGATTTCATATTACTTGGCTCTACAATCAAAAGCAGTGGAAGCGGTAGTCAAGACGTCAGATGATGTGTTGCATTGGGCAGATCTGCTGCAAAGGACCTCTTTCAAGTGATGAAAAGCAAAAATATCTCCTTGAAGACTAAGATGCACCTAACCCAAGCCATGGTATTTTCAATTGCTTCTTATGCATGTGAGAGCTGGATAATGAATAAGGAAGACCAAACAAGGTTGATGCTTTCAAGATGTGGTGTTGGAGAAGAATGCTAAGAGTACCTTAGTCTGCTAAAAGGACTACCAAATTTGTCCTGGAGGAAATGCAGCCAGAATGCTCCTTGGAAGCAAGAATGGCCAGACTTCGTCTCACTTACTTTGTTCATATTGTCAAAGGGATCCATTCCCTGGAGAAAGATATCATGCTTGGTAAAGTGGAGGTTTGATGAAGAAGGGGAAGGCCCTCAGTGAGATGGATAGACACAGTGGCTGTGCAGTGGGCTGAGGTATAGCAAGGATCATGAGGCTGGTACAGGACCAGGCAGTGCTTCATTCTGCTGTGCATAGGGTCGCTGTGAATCGCAGACTACTCGGCAGCACCTAACAACAACAGCAGCATACTATAAGTTGCCGTAAGTTGCATCCAACTCAACAGAAGCTGACAACAACAACAGCTGATAGATTGGAAATAGAAAAACATGTTTGAATTGGGAAGCATAAATTTGGAAAATAAATCAAGGGTTACAAATCCACGATGCCCGTTGGATACCCATATAGAAAAGTTGCATAAGCATTTGGCAGACTGATAGGTGTAGGGTTGGTGATGAGGACTGAAGAGATAAATATGGGGTGCATTGTATTATGGAACTGGATGAGGTTATGGAAGCAATTAGTTTAGATGAAGGAGAAGTAAAATCCAATGACTAAATGTGGGACATTGCAACATTTAGTTGAGAAAATGGTCCAGAAAAGGAAATTAAGAAGAAATCACCTGTGATTGGGGAAGCAATTGGAAATGCAATGTCTTGGGAGTCAAGTGACAAGCAAAAAGAGATGGTGGTCAGCTGTGAAAGATCCTGCTAAGAGGTTAAGTATGATGAAGGCTGAGAATTGGCTATTGATTTGGCAAGATGCAAGTTTGATGACACTGACAAATTATGTTTGGAAACGAGAGAAAAGGAAACCTGATTATAGAGACTTAAAAAGTGAATATGAAAGAAAGAAACAATGATAAAAATAAGAGTAGGACAGTGAATTTAACCAATTTTAGCAGCTTACTTGAGCTTTCAAAAGTTATCAGTAGAATTAAAAAATTTACTTTATTGTTTTTATATTTTATTTTATTTTGTTAGAATATGCATAGATGAACATACACCAGTTCAACAACTTCTACATGTACAATCTAGGGACATTGTTTACATTCTTTGAGTTTGCAACCATTCTGACCCTCCTTTTCTGAGTTCTTTCTCCCATTAACATAAGCTCACTACCCCCTAAGTTTCCCATCTAATCTTTCTAGTTGCTGTTGTCATTTTGATCCCATGTAGCTAGATCTTAAAAGAGCACAATGCTTAAGGCAGAAATTCTTTTCAA
>NW_006922266.1:252460-254077 GCF_000298275.1 Orycteropus afer afer | reverse complement strand
TCATGTGGTCCGCTATTCCTTTGGACAAATTGTTTCCATGCATCCTTGATTTTCTTCATTCCTCTTTGCTCTGGATAAGGAGACACCAACAGTTGCACCTTAAGTGGCTGCTTGAAAGCTTTTAAGACCCCAGACACTACTCAACAAAGTAAGCAGTAGAACATTATCTTTGCGACCTCTGTTAGGCGAATTGACTTGAATGTCACCTGTGACTATGGTCTTGGGCCTAAGCTTCCTGTATGTGTTTGGTTATGGTTAAGAAGTTTTCATAACTTTGCCTCCTGTTAGCACTACTATATACATAGACACTGTTACATACAAATACATATGTAAAAATATCAACTGCCAAACTTGTATATAGTCAGGATTATAGTACCATTTGTAAGACAGACAAGAAGACTTCAGGGGACATTTTTGGTTTAAGGTTTAATGATTATCTTAGAGCAGTGGATTTAGGAGTTCATCCATCCTCCAAGGCCCCGTACAGTCTGGATTCCATGAGAATTTGAAATTTGGTTCTTCCTTTTCTCCCTGTTGATCAGTATTCTTCTACTGAAATTTTAATATTAGTGCTATAATATCTGGAGAAGAGCAGTGTGATTTAAGTTTGTGTCTGCAATATTCAGTTATATAAAAGTGCATGGAAAAGAGGGGAGTTTTTGCTTAGAGGGCATTGAGTTTATGGTAATGATGAGTTGGAAAATGGTAGCAAGAATGGTTTCAAAGCTTTAAGAATATAATCCATGTCACTGAATAAAACATATAGAAATTATTGAATTGGCATATGTGTGGTTGTATATATTTTCAACACGATAAACTGATTCATGGAAAAAAACCTGGAAAGAAATAAGACAAAATTTCAATTATGGGTGGGAGAAAGGAAAGAGAAATAAAGACAGGAAGTACAGACACCTCCACCACTCGTCTGTCAGTTTGTTGTACTGTGGTGGCTTGTGTGTTGCTGTGAGGGTGGAGGCTATGCCACTGGTATTTCAAATACCAGCAGGGTCACCGATGGTGGACAGGTTTCAGTGGAGCTTCCAGACTAAGACAGACTCGGAAGAAGGAAGGGACCATCCACTTATCAAAGAATTGGCCAGTAAAAACCTTATGAATAACAGTGAAACACTGCCAGATAATAATATATTACTGGAAAACTTTATGAATAGCCCTGAAACACTGTCTGATATAGAGCTGGAAGATGAGTCCCCCAGGTCAGAAGGCACTCAAAAATGTGACTCGGAAAGAGCTGCATCATCAAAGTAGAGCTGACATTAATGATGTAGATGGAACCTCCATTTGCTGATGTGGCATGACTCAAAATGGGAAAAAACAGCTGCAGACACCCATTAAAAATCAGAACATGAAATGTATGAAGTATGAATCTAGGAAAATTGGAAGTTGTCACAAATGAAATGGAACACATAAAGATCGATCACAGGCATTACTGAGCTGAAGTCGACTAGTTTGGGCCATTTGGAATCAGACAACCATATGATCTACTGGGCTGGGAATGACAAATTGAAGAGGAATGGTGTGGCATTCATCATTATAAAGAATGTTTCAAGATCTATCCTGAAGTACAGTGCTGTCAGTGATAGGATAATATCCATATGC
>NW_006922266.1:249015-251125 GCF_000298275.1 Orycteropus afer afer | reverse complement strand
CTGAAGGCACTCACTCGTCTATGCCAAGAAATTTGGAAGACCGTTACCTGGCCAGCTGACTGGATGAAGATCCATATTTATACCCATTCCAAAGAAAGGTAATCCCACAGAATATGGAAATTTTTGAAAAATATCATTAATACCATGCACACTTCTTGCTGAAGATAATTGAAAAACATTTGTAGCAAAAATAGTTGTAGCAACAGTTGACAGAGAACTTCCAGAAATGCAAGCAGGATATCAGAAGAGGATGTGGAATGAGGGATATCATTGCTGATATCAGCTGGATCTTGGCTCAGAGCAAAGAATACCAGAAAGATGTTTACTTGTGTTTCATTGACTGTGCAAAAAGTGTTTGATTGTGTGGAGCATAACAAGTTATGGATAACACTGAGAACAATGGGAATTCCACAACAGTTGATTGTGCTTATCAGGAGCCTGTACATAGACCAGGAGACTGTTGCTTGAACCAGAACAAGGGGATACTGCATGGTTTAAAATCAGGAAGCGAGTGTGTCAGGGTTGTATCCTTTTGCCACTCAATCTGCTGAGAGAATAATACAAGAAGCTGGACTATATGAAGAAGACTATGACATCAGGATTGGAGGAAGGCTCATTAACAACCTGCAACATGCAGATGACACAACTTTGCTTGCTGAAAGTGAGGATGACTTGAAGCACTTACTGATGAAGGTTAAAGACTACGTTTGGATTACATCGCAACATAAAATGAAAATCCTCACAACTTGACCAATAAGGAGCATCACAATAAATGAAGGAAAGATTGAAGTTGTTAAGGATTTCATATTACTTGTTTCCACAGTCAGCACCAGTGGAAGCAGCAGTCAAGACATCAGACAACTTATTGCAGTGCGCAGATCTGCTGCAAAAAACCTCTTTCAAGTGATGAAGAGCAAAGATGTCTCCTTCAAGACTAAGATGGGCCTAATCCAACATGTAGTATTTTCAATCATGTCATATGCATGTGAGAGCTGGACAATGAGTAAGGAAGACCGAAAAAGAGTTGCTGCTTTTGAGTTGTGTTAGCGAAGAATACTAAAAGTACCATGGACTCCCAAAAGAATGAACAAATGTATCCTGGAAGAAGTGGAGCCAGAATGCTTCTTAGAAGCAAGAATGGCCAGACTTTGTCTCACCTACTTTGTTCATGTTGTCAGAAGGGACCATTCTCTGGAGAAGGACATCATGCTTGGTAAAGTGGAGGGTCCATGAAAGAGGTGAAGGCCCTTGATGGGATGGATTGACTCAGTGGCTGCAACCATGGGCTCGGGTATAGCAGGGATTGTGAGGCTGGTACAGGACTGGGCAGTGTTTCATTCTGTTGTACATAGGGTCTCTGTGAGTTGGAGCCAACTCTATGACACCTTACAACAACAACAATAGCACAGATGAGTTTTTTCCAGGAATGAGTCCAGAAAAGTAGAATAGGAGCTGAAGGGTGAACCATAGGCCCAAAGGAGAATTTTGTTTGCTTATTTTCAGAGGAGAGTCTTGAAGGTTGAGATAAATATTGGTGAGGTGATACAAGGGTAAGTGAATTGTAAATATGGATAGTAGTGGCCAGAACAGATGGTTGCTTGAAATTAAATTTTGGATATGTTATTAGTTAATTACAAGTTCTAGTATGTCTGCGGTGTGAAGGGTAGGTAGGGTAGAGGGGAGGAAAAAATCTGGGGAAATACTGCCTCAGGGAAATAGTGTGCTCAAGGTTTCAGTTGCAGGAAGAAGGTAAAGACAATTAATCAGATTGGAGACTGAGGTTTTAGGAAAGTAGATATTGAGTTCTAGAAGGTCTTGTGGTCAAAGTGCAGTAGGAGGTTGGGTCGAAATAGGCAGACTAAGGCATTTGACTGCTAACCAGAAGGCTGGCGGTTCAAACTCACCAGCCAGCCATTCCTTGGGAGGAAGATTGAGCAGTCCACTTCTGTAGAGATAACTGCTTCAAACCCAAGGAGGGGTCACTATGAGTTGAGTCAACTCAACGGCAGTGGGTTTGGTTTCTTTTTAAAATCTATGAGAGTCCTAGTGATGATTAAGGGCTTAGGAAGTCAGGGCTTCTCAGAGGCTTTGGAATACCCAGAAATGTCAG
>NW_006922266.1:243608-248670 GCF_000298275.1 Orycteropus afer afer | reverse complement strand
ATGGTGGGATCTACCACAAGCAGCTGAATAGCTGCCTTGGGGATGTGATCTGCTTCCTGTATATAAGGAGAAGCTTTGGAAATGGTCTCTAACCTATGGCACGTTTGGACCCTGCATGTAGCTGTGTCATTGCTCAGCAGCCTGCTATGCTCTGCCGACCTTGGGACTTAAAATGGACTTAAGTTAATGGCCTGCCATGTGGTTTGGTAACATAAGGACTGTGCCTTTTTACTTGTCAACCTAGGGGCTTCTCAGTCTCAGCAGCTAGCAGCTATCTGAATAAAGAAACACCTCTAGCTTCTGTGGGCCAGGAGCAGGAGGCAAAGCTGGACCCCAAGGCTGAGGAGCTTTACCCAGCCCCTAGAACCTGGCACTTTGAACATGGACTAAAGCCTCCAAATTGTAAAAAAAACTCCTGTTTGTGGAGGCCATCCCATTTGTGTTATGTTTTTGTCAGAGTGGCACTAGATAACCAGAATATTTTCCATACATCAGTTCACGTACACTTTGTCTCATGACATTGAGCACAATTTACCACAATGCAGCAGCTCCCCTCCCACTTCTTCCTGATAGTTACCTCTTCCCTGTGTCCATCCCTCCATGCACTCCTGCCCCTGGGCTGTCTCTCTGTGCATAAGCAGCCCTTCTTTCTCCCATGATTTTTCTCTTCAAGGAGTGTATCTACCTCAGGTAAATGTTCGACTCATATGCCTGCCTTTTGCTTGACTGGAAGCCAGCACCATTTATGAAAGAGACTGTCTCTTCCCCATTGAAGGAGACTGTCTCTTCCCCATTGAATGGATTTTGGCCCTTTGTCAAAAATTAGCTGACCATATGGTGATGGATAGATTTCTGGATTTTTAATTCTGTTCCACTGATCTGTGTGTCTGTTGTACCAACACAGTTTTCATAACTGTGACCATGTAGTATGGTTTGAGATCTGGGAGTGTGAGAACTCCTTCTTTGTTGTTCTTCTTCAATAGTGTTCTGCTTATCCAAGTTCTCTTTTCTTTCCATATAAGATTAGTGATTGGTTTTTCCATGTCTTTAAAGAATGTTGATGGAATCTGGATCATGATTGCATTGAATATAGATTGCTTGGGGTAGTACTGACACTTTCACAATGTTCAGTGTTCCTATCCATGAGAATGGTGTGTCCTTCCATTCATGTAGATGTCTTATATTTTCTTGAAGTGATGTTTTGTAATTTCCTCTGTATAAATCTTTTGTGTTCCTGGTAAGATTTCTTCTCTAGTATCTTATCTTTTTGGTAGATATTGTAAATGGCATTGTAAAAAGGTCCTTTTTGGAGACCTCTTTGCTGGTGTAGAGGAATCCAACTGATTTTTGTATGTTGATCTTATATCCTGTGACTATGCTAAATCTTCGAATAAGTTCCAGTAGTTATCTTGTTGAGTCTCTTGGGTTTTCTATATATAATATCATATCCTTTGCAATAGGGATAGTTTTATTTCTTCCTTAGCAATTTAGATGCCTTTGATTTCCCTGTCTTGCCTTATTGCCCTGGCTGGGACTTCTAATACAATGTTGAATAGAAGTGGAAATAGAGGACATTTTTGTCTGGTTCTTGTTTGCATGTTTCAGTCTCTCTGCATTGAGAATAACTTTGGCTGTTGGTTTTGCATATATGCCCTTTATTATGATGAGGAATTTCCTTTCTATTCCTGCTTTTCTGGGAGTTTTTATCAGGAACAGATGTTGGATTTCACCAAATGCCTTTTCTGCACCTATTGATATGATCATGTGAGTCTTTTCCTTTATTTTATTTATGTGATGGATTATGTGGATTATTTTTCTGATTTTGAAGCATCCGTGCATAACTGGTACGAATCCTACTTGGTCATGATGTATTATTGTTTAGATATATTGTTGGAGTCTGTTGGGGCAGGATTTTGTTGAAGATTTTTGCATCTATATTCATAAAAGATATTGGTCTGTAGTTTTCTTTTCTAGTGGTATCTTTGCCTGTTTTTGGTATCAGGGTTATGCTTGTTTCATACAATGGATTTGGGAGGATTCCATCCTTTTTTGTGCTCTGGAATTATTTGAGTAGGATTGGTGTCAGCTCTTCTCTTAAGGATTGGTAGAATTCTCCAGTGAAACCATCTGGGCCAGGACTTCTTTCTGTTGGTAATTTTTTCATGACTTGTTCAATTTATTCTTTTGTGATGGGTCTGTTTGAGTTTTCTACCTCAGTCTGTGTTAGTTTAGGTAAGTAGTGTGTTTCTAGAAACCTGTCCATTTCTTCTAGGTTTCCAAATTTGTCGGAGTACAGTTCTTCATAGTATCCTGATATTGTTGTTGTTAAGTGCCGTCGAGTCTTCTCCAACTCATAGTGACACCATGTACAACAGAATGAAACACTGCCCAGTCCTGTGCAAGCCTCATGATCCTTGCTATACCTGAACCCATTGTTACAGCCACAGTGTTAATCCATTTTGTTGAGGGCCTTCCCCCTTTTTGTTGACCCTCCACTTTACCAAGCATGGTATCCTTCTCTAGGGAATGGTCCCTTCTGACAACCTGACTAAAGTTGGTGAGACGAAGTCTGGCCATTCTTGCTTCCAAGGAGAATTCCAGCTGCACTTCTTCTAGGACAGATCTGTCACTTCTTTTCGCAGTCCATGGTACGTCCAGTATTCTTCTCCAACATCACAACTCAAAAGCATCGACTCTTCTTCAGTCTTCCTCGTTCATTGTCCAGCTCTCACATGCATATGAGGCGATTGAAAATACCATGGTTTGGGTTAGGCACACCTTAGTCTTCAAGCAGAGAGATCTTTGCTCTTCATCACTTGAAAGAGGTCTTTTGCAGTAGATTTTCCCAATGCAATACGTGATCTGATGTCTTGACTGCTGTTGTGTTGATTATGGAATTGATGATTAAACCAAGTAAAGTGAAATCTTTGACAACTTCAATCTTTTCTCCATTTATTGTGATGCTACTCATTGGTCAAGTTGTTAGGATTTTTCTTTTCTTTATATTGAGGTGTAGTTCATATTGCAGACTGTAGTCTTCAATCTTAGTAAGTGCTTCAAGTCATTCTCACTTTCAGCATATCACAGATAGTTAATGAGCCTTCCTCCAATCCTAATGTCACATCCTTCTTCATTATAGTCCAGCTTCTCAGATTATTTGCTCAGCATACAGATTGAATAAGTATGGTGAAAGGATAAAACCCTGACACACTCCCTTCCTGAATTAAATCATGGAGTATCTCCTTGTTGTGTTTGAATGACAGCCTCCTGGTCTATGTACAGGTTCCTCATGAGTACAATGAACTGTTCTGGAATTCCCATTCTTCTCAGTATTACCCATAATTTGTTATGATCCACACAATCAAATGTTTTGCATAGTCAATAACATACAAGTAAACATTTTTCTGGTGTTCTTTGCCTTCAGGCAAGATCCATCTGACAGCAGCTATTATATCCCTTGTTCCATGTCCTCTTCTGAATCCAGCTTGCATTTCTGGAAGTTCTCAATATACTGCTGCAACTGTTTCTGAATTGTGTTCAGTGAGATTTTATTTGCCTCTGACATTAATGATATTGTTTGATAATTTCCACATTCTGTGGGGTCACCTTTGTTTAGAATGGGTACAAATATGGATCCCTTCCAAACAGTTGGCCAGGTAGCTGTCTTCCAAATCTCTTAGTATAGCCAAGTGAGTGCCTCCAGCATGGCATCTGTTTGTTGAAACATTTCAGTGGATATTCCATCAATTCCTGGAGCCTATTTTTTGCCAATTCCTTCAGTACAGCTTCAACTTCTTCCTTCAGTACCCTTGGTTCTTTATCATGTGCCACCTCCTGAAATGGATGAACATTGATCAATTCTTTCTGGTACAGGGACTCTGTATTCCTTCCATCTTCTTTGGATGTTTACTGCATCATTCAATATGTCGCCCATAGAATCTTTCAGTATTGTCACTTGAGGCTTAAATGTTTTCTTCATTTGTTTCCGCTTGAGAAATGCCAAGTGTGTTCTTCTCTTTTGGTTTTCTAACTCCATGTTTTTGTGCATTTCATTAAAATAATTGACTTTGTCTTCTCAATCTGCTCTTTGAAATCCTCTGTTCAGCTCTTTTATCTTGTTATTTCTTCCATTTGCTTTAGGTACTCTCAACTCACGGGCAAGTTTCAGAGTCTCTTCTGACATCCATTTTGGTCTTTTCTTCCTTTCTTGTTTTTTTTTTAATGGCCTTTTGATTTCTTCATGGATGACTGATGTTCTTGATGTCATCCCACAATTGCTCTGGTTTTCGGTCATTGGTGTTCAATGCATCAAATCTGTTCTTTAGATCTTTAAATTCCGGAGGGTTATAATCAAGGTCATATTTTGTTTCTCGTGGACTTGTTTTAATTTTCTTCAACTTCAAGTTGAACTTGTGTATGAGCAGTTGATGGTCTATTCCACAATCAGCTCCTGGCTTTATTTTGGCTCAAGATATTGATCTTCTCTATCACCTCTTGCCACAGATGTAGTCAGTCTGATTCTTGTGTACTCCATCTGGTGAAATCCACATGTATAGCTACCATTTGTGTTGTTGAAAAAAGGTATTTGCAATGAATAAGTCATTGGTCTTGCAAAGTTCTATCATGCAATCTCCAGCGTCATTTCTATCACCAAGGCCATATTTTCCAACTACTGGTGATTCTTCTTTGTTTTCAACTTTTGCATTCTATCACCAAGGCCATATTTTCCAACTACTGGTGATTCTTCTTTGTTTTCAACTTTTGCATTCCATTCACCATTGATAATGAACATATCTTGATTGCAAATTCATTCAGTGTCAGACAGCAGAATTTGGCAAAAATTTTCAACTTCTTCATCTTGGCTTTTGTGGTTGGTATGTAAATTTGAATAGTAGTATTAACTGGTCTTCCTTGTAGGCATGTGGATATTATCCTATCACTGACAGCATTGTACTACAGGATAGATCTTGAAACATTCTTTGTGATAGTGAATGCTATGCCATTCCACTTTGATTTGTTATTCCTGGCATAGTAGTGGTTGTCTGATTCAAAATGGCCAAAA
>NW_006922266.1:229676-230171 GCF_000298275.1 Orycteropus afer afer | reverse complement strand
TTGAGTTTCTTTCCAGTTTTTCTATCTTTTGTTTCCAGTGGTTTTATGTTTTATTGAAAGTGGTGTATTAAATCTTTTGACTGTTGAGTCATGTATTTGTCTTTTCAATTCTGTTAAAGTCTGATTTATGTATTTTGGGGCACTTTCATCTATGCACTTGGTTCGTAGATATTTATTATGGTTATGTTCTCTTACTCAGTTGATTCTTTACTCATTATATAATGTCCTTCTTTGGTTTGTCTCTTTTGGTTGTTATTGTCTTAAAGTCTGTTTTACCAGAAGTTGCTGCTTCTGCACTTTTAAATTGCATTTGCTTGATGTATCTTTTTCCGACCTTTGATTTTTAGTCTATTTTTGTCTTTTTATTTAAAGTGTGTCCCTTGTAAATAGTGTATTGATGGTTCATGTTTTCTTGTCTAGTCTGCAACTCTCTGTTTCTTGAGTGGTGCATTTATTCCATTTACATTCAGTATAATTATCAACAAGTATGAATTT
>NW_006922266.1:226937-229301 GCF_000298275.1 Orycteropus afer afer | reverse complement strand
GTTTGGTTTCTTTGTTATGTCATCTTGTGTGTTAATCATTGGTGGTTGTTTGTTCTCCGTCTCAAGGGCTCCCCTTAGCTTGTTTTATAAAGTTGGTCTTGTTTTAAAAAAAAAAAAAATCCCTTAATTTCTGTTTATCTGAAATCGCCTAATTTCACCCTTATATTTGATAGACAGTTTTTGCTGGGTATATAATTCTTGGTTGGAGATTTTTTTCTTTTTGGGTTTTATATACATGATCTTATTACCTTCTCACCTGAATACTTTCTGCTGAGAAATCAGAGCTTGGTCTTATTGGTGCCCTTTGTAGGTAACTTGTCGTTTTTCTGGTGCTGCTTTCAGGATTCTTTCTTTGTCTTTGTTTTTGGTGAGTTTGACAGTGATATGTCTCATTGATTTTCTTTTGGGATCCATCCTTTTTGGGATTTGTTGAACTTCTTGAATGGACATATTATTGTCTTTTATCATATTAGTTAAATTCTCTTCCAATAAATCTACAACAATTTTCTCTGTGGTTTTATCTGTCTCTTCCTGTTCTGGAATTCTTATTATTGATTATTCCTATTGATGGTATTCCACAAGAATCTTAGGCTTTCTTCATTATGTTTTGATCTTTTGTCTAATCCCTTACCTAAATAGTATTGAGGTATTTGTCTTCAATCTCAATAATTCTGTCTTCCATTGATTGAATTCTACTCCTTTGTTCATTCAATGTGTTACCTATTTCTGAAATCTTAGTATTAATCTGGATTTCTGTTTGTTGTTTTAGCATCATTTCTAACTTTTTTGTTCTTTTTTTGTCAGTTTGTTTTTGTACTATTTTCTTAAGCTGTTTTAGAGTTTTGTCTGTGTTTTTAATTTTGTCACTGTTTTCCTTGATCTTGTCAGTGTTTTTGTTGATCTTTCTCTCAGTCCATTGAAGGTACACAAATATAATTCTTCTGAATTCCTCATGAGGGAGTTCTAATGCTCCTTCTTCCTCAGGGATGTTTTCTGGGTTTGTATCCTGCTCTTTTCTTGCTACTACTTTCTCTTGCTTTTTTGTGTGAGCTGTGATAGTATTTTGTCTCCAAGACATTGTGGTAGTGTTGTATTTATATTTAATTTGTGAATGTATGTTGGTGTGATTCACACAGGATTTTCTTTTTCCTTTTTTTTTTTTTTTGTGTGTGTGATATATCTGTGTGAGGGGGGTACTGTTAGCACTTAGGCACTTATCACTTTCTCCAGGTGGGTGGGATAGAGAATGAAAGTGTGTGCACAGATTTCTGTTAGCTCTTCATAAAGAGGAGTTGAGCTGGTATTGGCCACTGTTTGTTGTTGATCAATTGGTGCAAAAGCAAGTGGTGGCCATCACTCAGTGTTTGGGGCTACAGGAGATGCAGATATAGTTGGATTTTTTGGAAACAGCTGCTGTCTCCCATCAGACCAAAAAAATTTTTTTATAAAACACCAAAAATAACAAAAACAGAATAACAAAAAACTCCAACAACATAAACAAATGGGAACAATTGCAAAAGAAAAAGAGAAATACAATATATAACAAGAATTTCAAAATATATTTAAAAATGGTTGGGAAGATGGCATCTTACCTGTAGCCCACACATTAGTAACTTTTGGTATCTTAATGCTTGAAAAACTAGGTGCAGCAGGTTGAAGCAGGGATTCTGGTGCTCTGAACAACTCGTTAATTCAGAGAATCCCATACTTAGGGGAGTAGGAGAAGAAAGGAGGGAGAGGCACAGTAAACAGCTGGGAAGATTAAAAATTAATGAAAGTGCCTTGCAGAATGCCAACTGGCTTGTGAGGTGGGACATCGGAGGGCTCCCTGGGGCAGTGGAGAGAATGCACCAGAAGACCTACAGCCACTCCAGAGATCTACCTTCAGCACCTGCTTTTAACCTTGGGATCTCTGCTAAGTGGGAGGGTGGCATTTCTGAGAAGTGGAGCAGAGAGCTCTCTGGTTCAGGGCACTGCTGAATTGGGAGCAGAGAGGAAAGCATGCCGCAGGTGGGCGGGCCCTGGGATGAACTCATGGCATGTGTCAGGGCAGCTATTCCAGCACTGCAATGGCTTTTGGGCACACAAGGACCTGGAGTATGGGGTTTTTGCAGCTGTCTGAATGTGGAGGGAAGGGGTGGCCCCCTGTCTATTGGGGTATTTGCCAAACTTGAGTTGCGGGGTTGTGAGTGACAGTATAATGTCATCATTAGCAGCCTACTCAAAGCCTTGGAAAGCTACTGGGGCCTTGGTGATTTTTTTTTTTTCTCTTTTCTTCCTCCTTTCCCTGCCTCTGCCATGCCTCATCCAATAGAAAAACCACAGTAAGCCACCACAACACCTACTGGCTCAAATCCTAAATCC
>NW_006922266.1:220529-226837 GCF_000298275.1 Orycteropus afer afer | reverse complement strand
ACTCCAACAATATAGCAAAAAAAAAAAAAAAAAAAAAGCACCAGGTACACCTTTGCAGAAATATTAAATCATAAAATCAAGACAAAAGAAATCAATACATAACTAATAGTTAAAGACAATTTCAAAATGTCTAGGAAACAACAGGCAACCTCAAATCAAACAAACAGCAACAAAAAGATAAGATAATAGGAATAAAATTCCAAACAAAAGTCTCACTAAACATTGAGGAAGACAAGGCAATGGAATTAGCTGAGAAGAAATTTAGAAGTTATGTTTATAGAATTCTACAAGAGCTTAAGGAAACCCCAAACAGAATCAAGGAGAACGCAGACAGTACCCTGGAAGAACTCAGGAAAACCATTCAAGAACAAAATAACAAGAGTAATACACAATCAGAACTTATACAGAAACAGCAGTTAGAAATCCAGAAGATGAATACCAAAATTACAGAATTGCACAACACAGTGGAAGCACAAAAGAATAGGCTAGAAGTGGCTGAAGAACACATTTCCCAACTAGAAGATAAATCTCTCGAGACCAGCCTGTATGAAGAAATATCAGAATGAAGATTTAAGAGAAATGAAGAGAACCTAAGGCTTATATGGGATGACATGAAAAGAAAACATACACCTCATTGGAATTCCAGAACAAGAAGAGACAGGGAAAAAAAAAAAAAAAAGCCCTGAGAAAATAGTAGAAGACTTACTAACAGAAAACTTTCCCCATATCATGAAGGAAGAAAAGATATTTTTGTCCAAGAAGTTCAAAGGACCCCATACAGAATAGATCCCAAGAGAAAAACACTGATGCATATGATAATCAAATGTGCCAAAACCAAGGACATTTCTGCTAGCAGCCTGGGAGAAAAGAAATATCACTTACAATCATCAGTCAGTTAGGCTGAGTTCTGATTACTCAGCAGAAACCATGCAGGCAAACGGGCAGTGGAACAACATATATAAAACACTGAAGGAAAAGAATTTCCAACCAAGAATCCTGTAGCTGGCCAAATTGTCCATCAGATATGAGGACGAAATCAAGACATTCTCAGGCAAACTGAAATTAAAGAATTTTGTAAAAACTAGACCAACCCTAAAAAAATGCTTAAGGCAGTACTTCCAATGGAGAACCCACAAGAGAGAACAACAAAATCAAGGCACATGACATCAACACTAAAACCAAATAGAGATATAGATGCTCAAAATAAGCCCATAAAACATTGTACACTAAAAGAACAAGGAAGTCAGTCTACATAGGACAACAGCAACAAAGTAAACAGAGGGAATAAAAGTTCTAGATACAAAACTTTCAAATGGAGAGGAAAACAGGACAATGTCCTCATAGAACACACTGTTCCAAAAATATAGAGACAAGAATTCACTCCAAGGTAATCACAGAGAACATTAACAATCCCCCTAAACATACTCAGAAGGAATGAAAACATATACGTTTAGTCAGCACAAAATCAATAACAAAGAAGAAAAGAGAGGAAACACTTGACAGCAAAATGAACTCAGCACAGAAAAGTGTATGGATCAAGGAAACTCCAACAACATGACAAAAAAACACAATAGAATGAAAGCAACCAATTCATGCCTATCACTGATTACACTCTATGTGAATGGACTAAATGCACCAATCAAGAGGACAGTGGCAGACTGGATAAAAAAAGAAGACCCACCATTATGCAGCCTACAAGAGATCCACCATAGACAGAAAGATAAAAACAAAAGTTAAGTGGTGGAGAAAAAAATATACCAAGCCAACAGTAAGCAAAAAAGAACAGGATTGGCAATATTAATTTCTGATAAAAAAGACTTTAAGGTGAAAAACAGTAAAGAGACAAAGAAGGCCACTATATGATGCTGAAAGGGTGTATTGACCAAGAAGACCTTACAATAATAAATATGTATGTGCCCAATGAAAGTGCTCCAAAATATGTGAAGCAAATATTAGTAGAATTGAAGGGGACAATAGACAACTCTACAATAATAGTAGGAGACTTTAACACCCACTTTCAAGGAGGGACAAAGTAGAAAAAACTCAACAAAGATATAGAAGAATTCAACAACACAGTCAACCAACTGAACCACCTAGATATATACAGAGCACCCCACCCAAAAGAAGCACAATTCACATTCTTCTCCAGTGCACATGGATCCTTCTCCAGAATAGATCATATGTAAAGACATAAAACACACCTCAATAAATTCAAAAACATTGAAATACTACAAAGCATCTTCTTGGATCACAAATGCTATAAAATTAGAAATTGACAATAGGAAGATCAAGGAAAAAACATCAAATGTGTAAGTAGAACAATATATTGCTCAAAAACTACTGGCTAATAGAAGAAATAGAAAGTGAAATAAAAAGATTTCTAGAAACAAATGAGAACAAAGATACATCTTACCAAAACCTATGGGACACAGTTAAAACAGTACTCAGAGGTCAGTTTATAGCAATAAATGCATACATCAAAAAAGAGAAAAGAAACAAAATCAACACTCTAAGTCAACAACTCCAACAATTAGTAAAGGAGCAACAAAAGAATCCTACAGTATCTAAAAGTAAGGAAATAATAAAACCAGAGCAGAAATAAATGAAACAGAAAATGAAGAAAAACCGTAGAGAAAATCAAGAAAACAAGAAGCTGGTTCTTCAAAAAGATTAATGAAATTGACAAACCACTGGCAAATCTAACAAAAGGAAGAGAAGATGGAAATTACTAGAATAATAAATGAAAAGTGTGTCATCACAACAGAACCAACTGAAATAAAAAAGATACAGAATATTATGAAGAACTGTACTCCAAATATTTGAGAACCCAGAAGAGATGGACAAGTTTCTGGAATCACAAGACCTACCTAAACTATCCCAGTCAGAGATAGAATACTTGAACAGACCCATATCCAAGAAGGAAACTGAACAGGTCATAAAAAAAACTTCTCACAAAGAAAAGGCCTGGCCTTGATGGCTTCACTGGAGAATTTTACCAAATATTCAGGGAACAGTTGAGACCTATACTATTCAAGCTATTCCAGAACATATAAGAAGACGGGATACTCCCAAACTCACTTTATGAAGCAAGCATAACACTAATACCAAAAGCAGGGAAAGACACTACTAAAAAGGAAAAACTATAGATCAATATCCTCATGAACATAGGTGCAAAAGTTTTCAACAAAATCCTAGCCAACATAATCCAGCAATATATCAATAATAATAATAATACATTCTGATCAAGTGGGATTCATACCTGGTATGCAGGGCTGGTTCAACATCAGAAAAACAATCAATATACTCCACCACATAAACAAAACAAAAGAACTATATGTTCATATCAATTGGCTCAAAATAGGCATTTGATAAAATACAACACCCATTCCTGTTCAAAACTCTCTGCAAAATAGGGATAGAAGAGAAATTCCTCCACATAATAAAGGGCATATATGCAAAGCCAGTGGCCAATGTTATTATTAATGGAGAAAGACTCAACGCATTCCCCTTATAAACAGGAAGCAGACAAGGATGCCCTCTATCACCACTCCTATTTAACATTGTATTGGAAGTCCCAGCCAGGGCAATAAGGCAAGAAAGAGAAATAAAAGGCATCCAGATTGGCAAAGAGGAAGTAAAGCTATCTCTATTTGTGGATGACATGATCCTATACATAGAAAACCCAGGTGACTCAGTAAAACAAAACAAAACAAAACAAAAAACAACTACTGGCACTAATAGAGAGGTTCAGCAAAGTGGCAGGATACAAGGTCAACATACAAAAATCAGTTGGATCCCTCTACACCAACAAAGAAACCTCTGAAAAAGAAATAAGAGAAATAGTACCATTTACAATAGCTACTACAAAGAATAAACCTTACCAGAGACACAAAAGACCTATACAAAGAAAACTATAAAACACTACTACAAGAAAATACAAAACCTGCATTGTTCATGGATAGGTAGACTGAATATTGTGAAAATGTCAGTACTACTTAAAGCAGTCTACACATTTAATGCAATCTCAATCTAGATATCAACAGAATTGTTTAAGGACATGGAAAGACCAATTACTAACTTCATATGAAAAGGAAAATGGCCTCAAATAAGCAGAGTGTGGCTGAAGAAGAACAGAGTCGGAGGGCTCACACTCCCAGATTTGAAAACCTATGATACAGCTACAGGAGTCAAAACAGCATGGTTTTGGTATAGTGATAGAGACAGAGACCAATAGAACAGAATAAAAAATGCAGAAATAGACCCATCCGTCTGTGGACAGCTGATCTTCATCAAAGCTCCAAACCCAATTAAATGGGGAAGAGATAACGTCTTTAACAAATGTTGGTGGCAAAATTGGATATCCACTTGCAGAAAAATTAAACAAGACCCATACCTCACCCAATACACAAAAGCAAACTCAAGCTGGATCAAAGACCTAAATGTAAAACCCCAAACTATAAAGTTCATCAAAGATAAAATAGGAGCAAATCTAGGAGTCCTAATTTACGGCATAAATAGACTATCAAACATAACTCAGAATGCACAGGAGGTAGAAGAGAAGCTAGATGACTGGGGACCTTTTAAAAATTAAATTCTTATGAGCATCAAAAGACTTTGTCAAAATGGTAAAAAGAGAACCTACAGATTGGGAGAAAATATTTGCCCATGACATATCTGAGAAAGGACTTATCTCCAAAATCTGTAGAAATCTTCACCTCCACACCAAAAAGACAAACAATCCACTTCACAAATGGGCAAGAGACGCGAACAGACACTTCACTAAAGAGGATATGCTGGTGGCCAACAAACACTTGAGGCATTGCTCATGATGTTTAGTCATTAGAAAGATGCACATCAAAACAATGATGAGATAGCGTCTCACCCCAGCAATAATGGCAAAGTTCAACAGGACAGAAAATAACAAATGCTGATGAGGTCACGGAGATTGGAACTCTTGTGCACTGCTGGTGGGATTGTAATATGGTACAACCATTGTGGCAAACAGTATGGCATTTCCTTAAAAAACTGAAAATAGAAATACCATTTGAATCAGCAATTCCATTACTAGGAGTATATCCTAAAGAAGTGAGAGGCAGGACACGAACAGACATATGCACACCTATGTTCATTGCAGCACAATTCACTATAGCAAAGAGACGGAAACAACCTAAATGCCCATAAAGAGATGAATGGATAACCAAATTATGGTACATTTAGACAATGGAATACTACACTATATTAAAGAATAATGAAGGATACACAAATCATCTCACAATGTGGATGAGCTTGAGGACATTATGCTGAGTGAAATAAGTCAATCACAGGACAAATATTGTATGAGCCTATTACTGTAAAAAGACAAAGGTTTGTTTAAGGAAGGGAACTCACATTATAGGTTGCTGGCAGGGGAGAGAAGGGGAGGGAATAATTTTGGGCTAATTGGGCATCACACGCTGAGTTGGGCAAGGGGAAGGATGGTATGGAAAGTGTCTGTAACCACCATAATAACATTGGGGAAAGGGAGGACACAGAATTGTGCACGTAAGATATCGATGACAGAGGCTAATAACTAGTATATCCATGATACCATTAACACCAAACACCAGGCTACAGATAAACACATAAATATCTGAGGAGATCAGATGGGGGTCAGTGAACAGGATTATACTCTAGACCAAGGATGATTCAGCTGAGGCTAATCTTGCACAGATATCATTGATACAAAATACCCCTAATCCTTACAGAAACAACAGAAGAAAGACGTAGCACAATCCCACACAGCCAGCCAGCCACTGTGGGACAAAGATTCAGCGGATCTACCGACTCAGGGCCATGGTATTGGGGGATACCAGATTCAATTGGTAAAACAAAATACATAAAAATCTTGTTCCACAGCTTACGTTGTTGAGTAGCAACTAGGGTCTTAAAAGCTTTCAAGAAGCCATCTAAGATGCAGGTAATGGTCTCCTATTGTCAGAAGCAAAGAAGAGTGCAAAAAACCAAGGGCCTTTGGAAACAATCAGCCCTAGGACATGATGGACCTTGAGACCAAAAGAACTAGATAGTGCCTGGCTATCAATGCCAACCACTTGGCAAGGGATCAAAACTGGAGATCCGAGATAGAGTGGGAGGAAAAACATGGAATAAAATCCAAAAACACAGTAATGACCAGAATTACTGGTTGCATGGAGACTGGAGGGACCTGCAATCCTGTGGCCCTGGGATACACTTTGGGCCTGGAATAAAACTTACTTCCAGGGGCTTTCTCTCAGCCCAATAGTAAATAAGACATGCACGTAGACCACTCA
>NW_006922266.1:219063-220066 GCF_000298275.1 Orycteropus afer afer | reverse complement strand
AAAAAAAAAAACCAAGAACCAGGGATGGGAAAGAGAAAAGAATGAAGGAAGACAAAAAGAATAAAAACAAATGAAGAAAGCAATACCATGGGGGTGGGGGTGGGGCACAGAACCCAGGCTCTGCCAAGACACGGAAAGGGATGGAGCCCACATAAGTCAAGGAGGTAGGTGGAGGCTGGGGGATGGCCACATCCCTGTTCATCAGTAGGCCTCAAGAGTAACAAGGGGAATATCACACCACTCTGATTGGCAGTCTCCAGTGTGGTTTCTTGTGTTGTCCTTGGCACATGGAGCACACTTGCATGTTGCAGTTCAAGAAAGAATGCTACTTGTACACACACAAACCTGCTGCACTGGCTCCTGGTTGTTAGGCATAAATGCAGTCCTTGTCCATCCATGCAGTTTTGGTGATCAGAGCCGATTCTTAGGTTGCTTATTGGGAAATAGTCAAAATGTTTGTGCATACAGGACAGCCTGCAGTTTGCAGTTCCATTTGTCTCCTTACTCAGTGTTCCATTCACGTTCTTCTACTAGTTGGTATTTAATCCACTTTTTTATCCTTTTCAAAGCTTAGGGATCCAGTATTGTCTTCTGTGTCGGTTTCAGTTGGTTTCTTGTTGCTTAGTTGCAGAGGGTCTGTATAGCTTGTCTGCCTATTCTGCCATCTTGATGGAACTCCAGTAGGTAGAATTTTAAAATAATATGTCCCATAGTGAATATAGGTGTCATTCATTCCATGTTGGATATTTTGACAGTGTGTCATTTGAACAGAAAACTAAATGAGGTGAGGGAGCAAGCCATGCAGATATCGAGGAGAGGAACATTCTCAAAAAGAGGAAACCATAAGCACAGATGCATATTCTTGATTATTTGAATAGCCAATAAACCATTGTGACTAGAGCAAAAGGGACAAGTATGAAAATGGTAGGAGATAATATCAGAGAAATGGCTGAGGACAAACTCACGTAGGTCCTTAAGGATCATAGTAAGGATTTTGGGTTTT
>NW_006922266.1:215059-218213 GCF_000298275.1 Orycteropus afer afer | reverse complement strand
ACTGCCTCGGAAACCCAAGGAGGGGTCGCTGTGAGTCGGGGCCGACTCGACGGCACATAACAACAACAACTGTAAGGATTACAGCCTTGTAAGTTCCTAGATAGGTTGAAAAAGCAAACCAACAAATATATATATAGAAATCAAAGATTATTAGTGGTTACCAGGGTTAGGAAGGAGGGGGAAAGGGGAAGCTTCTGTTTATGGGGCAGTGAGTTTATGCTAATGGTGGTAGAATATTTTGGAAAAGGATAGCAATGATGGTGGCACAACATGAAAAATACCGTTATTGTCCCTGAGCTGTAAATGGAATTGTTATGTTGAAGAATGTCTTCTTGTGTATGTTACCACCGCAATAAAAGTAAAAAGTAAAAAAAAAAAAAAAAAAAAGATTATGGCTTTTGGATACCTTATGAGGCAGTTCTACTCTGTCCTGTAGCGTCACTAAGAGTCAGAATTGACTCAGCAGCAATGGATTGGGTTTGGGTTTTTGTTGTTAAGCCATTCTGTGCTTAATGAGAATTATTTTCATTTCATCTATCAGTTTTACCTTAAAAGTTTTATTTCTCCCAGAAAACAAAAACAGCAGGAATTTGCTTTCTTGTTATCTTACAGATTTGGAATCTGGCTGTGAGACCAAGAAGTCTTCTCCAGAAAACAATATTTATAAAATGGAATCACTCCAGTGGGAGACATTGGGAAGACCTTTAAGTCATAACCTTGAGTACAAGAGTCTGGGAGACATGGCCTACAAAGGTCAGTTTGAGAGTCAACAGAGAAATCAGGGGACATTTTCCATACATGTGAAAACCTGTGAAGAAAAGACCACGCAGAGTCATTCCGCAACCCCTACTCTTCATCAAATAATTCCTACAAAGGAAAAATTGTACAAATGTAAGGAATGTAGACAAGCCTTCCGTTACCTGTCATGCCTTATTCAGCATGAGAAAACTCATAATAAAGAAAAACATTCTGAAGTTAAGAAATGTAGGAAGACCTTTAGCAAAAAACCAAGCTATGGTCCACATCAGAGGATTCAGACTGGTGAGAAACCATATGAGTGTATGGAATGTGGCAAGTCCTTTGGTCGTAGTTCTGATCTGATTCAACATCAGAAAATTCATACTAATGAAAAACCCTATCAGTGCAAATCATGTGGGAAAGCTTTCATTCGTGGCTCACAGCTCACTGAACATCAGAGAGTTCATACAGGAGAGAAACCCTATGAATGTAAGAAGTGTGGAAAAGCCTTTAGTTATTGTTCACAGTATATTCTGCATCAGAGAACTCATAGTGGTGAAAAACCTTATGAATGTAAAGAATGTGGAAAGGCTTTTATTCTTAGCTCTCAACTTACTTATCATCAGAGAATTCATAGTGGTGAAAAACCCTATGAGTGTAAGGAATGTGGAAAATCCTTTATTCTTGGTTCACACCTTACTTATCATCAGAGAGTGCATACTGGTGAAAAGCCTTATAGATGCAAAGAATGTGAGAAAGCTTTTTTATGTGCCTCTCATCTTACTGAGCATCAGAGAGTTCATACAGGTGAGAAACCCTATGAATGTAAAGAATGTGGCAAGGCCTTTTTTCGGGGATCACACCTTACATACCATCTGAGAGTTCATACAGGTGAGAGACCTTATAAATGTAAAGAATGTGGAAAAGCTTTTATTTGTAATTCTCATCTCACTCAACATCAGAGAATTCATACTAATGAAAAACCCTACAAATGTAAAGAATGTGAAAAGGGCTTTAATTGTTGCAGACAGCTTAGTGAGCATCAGAGAGTTCATACAGGTGAGAAACCCTTTGAATGTAAGGAATGTGGAAAGGCCTTTATTTGTGATGCATATCTTACTCAACATCAGAAAATTCATGGTAAGAAACATGAATGTAAGGTATGTGGAAAGGTGTTTATTCGTGCTAAACAACTTACTTATCATCGGAGAATTCATACTAATGAATAACCCTACAAATGTAAAGAATGTGAAAAGGCCTTTAATTGTTACAAACAGCTTAGTGAGCACCAGAGAGTTCATACAGATGAGAAACCCTATGAATGTAAGGAATGTGGGAAGGCCTTTATTCGTGGTTCACACCTTACTGAACATCAGAAAACTCATACTGGGGAGAAGCCTTATGAATGTAGGGAATGTGGAAAGGCCTTTAGTCATGGATCATAACTTACTCTGCATCAAAGGATCCGTACTGGTGAGAAACTATACATGTGTAAAATGTGGTAAAGACTTTAGACATCATTCACGACTTACTCATCATCTGAGGCTTCATAATTAAGAAGGCCATTGAATGTAATTTAATATAAAGAAGTCTTCACCTGTCTTCAGTTGCTCTTTTCTATTAGAAATCCCATATTGTGATTGTAGGACTCAAATGTAGGAAATTCTTTTGCTTCAGCTTAGAATCAACCCATTTTTAGAAAGCTTATGTTAAGTTAGGAACCCTGGTGGTGCAGTGCTTAAGCTTTTGGCTGCTAACCAAAAGGTCGGTGGTTTGAACCTACCAGCTGCTCCTTGAAAGAAAGATGTGACAATCTGCTTCTGTAAAGATTTACAGCATTGAAAATCTGATTCAGCAGTTTGACTTTGTCCTGTACGGCCGCTATGAGTTGGAATTGACTCAATAGGAATGTTTTTCTCTTTTCTTTTTTAAAAAATGTTAAGTTAACGAATGCAGAAATGACTTCTGGAACTCATGAATATCTTTTAAATCTTCATAGCCTTGAAGTATGATGGTGAGGCATATTCTTTATTGAGCATCATCTCAGTTACACCATTTCATAACTGTAATTGGATACATTACTTAGCCTCTTTGTGCCTCAGTTTATTTATTTGTAAAGTACTGCAGTGATATGATGACTAAATAAAAACTAGCACATATAATACCATATGGACAGTTATCTAATTCCCTGTTTTAATTATCATTGCTATTATAATCATGAGTATATGCTACTAGAGAACTTAAATGGTACGAATATTTTATGAATGTTGTAAAAAAATGTATGAATTTTTTTACCATCTCCTATTTTTGAACACTAGTTCATTTTGTAACACAAACCTTTAGAATATAATAAAGGTATGATTACTTTAATTCAGAGTTCATAAATTTTGCTGCATCAGAAAATTTATACTAGAAA
>NW_006922266.1:210206-214454 GCF_000298275.1 Orycteropus afer afer | reverse complement strand
CAATTAACAATTAGTGAATTAGTAGATGTATTTGTGGGCCTTATGCAATGATACTGAACAGTATAAAGTATGTATTAAATTTTCCTTCTATACTTAGAGTAATAGATACTGTAATGACAAGAAACAATGAAACATGTTAGATAAATAATGAATACAGATAAAACTAGGTAACATAAAAGCAACTTTCAAATAGTAGAAACTTACCAATTAAAGAGTTGTAAATTGAGGTTTTATGGTCAGAGGAGAGTAATGGCGGTGTCTTAGTGAAAACACTTATTGAATCAAAGATTTGTGCTCACAGGCACAAAGCAGAGGTAAAGGAAGCATAGCCAAAGTTACAAAGTGTTTGCTAAACATTGTCAGTAAGTTTATTTGTTGCATTCTGAGGTTGTTATATCCTCAGAGTTGTTTAACAAAGTATTCTGTCAGGGGCTAATTTTCTGTCACATCTGCAATCTTTTCTTCTGCTAACAAAGTTAGTTCTACCTTAGTTACAAATTTACAAAGGGGTAGTAGAAACACAGTGAAAAATCCTAGTGTGTGAAATTTTAGTTTGGAAGTCATGTTGTGAACTAAGACGTGATATATACCTATTTAGCTGTAAAGTTATTTACACTTTCTAACTTCCTTTAACATTATTAGTTGTATTTCTTATTTTCCTGCTGACCGAGGAGCATTCTCTGAGGCCAATTGCATGAACATTCTTACCAGACTGTAATTATCCAGGTTAGAAATCCAGACTTGTAAAACTGACAAAAAGGCTGATTAATTTCTTTAGAAAAGTTGTTGTTGTTGTTGTTGTTGTTATGTGCCGTCGAGTAGAGGGGAACATCTTAGTTTAATTCAAAATGGAGTTTCAAGTTAGGCCTGAAGTTACCCAATTCTGATATGCCAGTATTTCAGTCCATTCCATCCCACCCCCAAGGTCTACCACTGTATTAAAAACCCAAACCAAATCCACTGCTGTAGAGTTGGACCCAACTCATAGCGACCCCTTCTTGGGTTTCCAAGGCAGTATCACTACGGAAGTAGATTGCCTAACCTTCCTTCCTTGGTTAACAGTCAAATGCCAAAGGCACTATGCCACTAGAGTTCCCTTACCACTATACATCTCCACCTTTTGATCAAGCCACCACTAAGGGGCAATAGATCACCTACCTACAAAAGAGTTATTCATATTCTGGAAGAACTTGGGAGTTTCTGAGCTGACTGAATTGTGTAAGACTTTAAGCTACTGCACAGGTATATAGGCTTTACTATGCTTGTCTCCAAATTCTAGGTGTGGGAGTTTTGTTGTAGCTGAGCCACTCTTCTGGCACGTTTTCAGACCTTGGATGCTGTCTTCTGGTAGCTGAACACTATTTTGGCTTTTAGCATCTGAGTCTTAACTTACTTCATCTTGACATAAAGTTCTGGGGTTTAATTCCAGGGTCGGTAAAATCTTATTGGGATGAGTGGTGTAAATAGAGCCACATTAGAGGAATAACTGAGCACTATAAAAAGGGTTTGACTTCAGAACTAAACCTTATCCTCCTTAGAAGAATCAGTCTCTTTTAGATATATAATATGATGTATGGTCATAAGCCTTAAAAATTGGCTGTGGCAGTGAGTAACACAATATGCAGTGTACTCTGCTGTTTTCCTATTACATTATTATTATTATTTTTTACATTGTAGCTCACTTGTCTTCACAACTGTATACTAATCACAAGTCCTACTTTGAAAAACACTGATATTACATATATAGTAGAAATTGTAACCCAAATGTTAATTCACCATTTTAAAAGATGATGGATAGATATGTGGGAGCTCTGGTGGTGTAGTGCCTAAGGCATTTGACTGCTAACCAAACCCACCAGCCACTCCTCAGAAAGAAGGTTGGGCAATCTACTTTTGTAATGATACCGCTTTGGAAACCCAAGGAGGGGTTGCTGTGAGTCAAAATTGACTCAGTGGCATTGAGGGTTTTGTGTGTGTGTGTGTGTGTTCATCACAACACTGTTCACAATAGCAAAAAGATGGAAACAATCTAAATGCCAATCAGTGGAAGAATAGATCAGCAAACAATGATACATACACATAGTAGGATACTGCATTAAAAAGCAAGATGAATCTGTGGAAAGTCTCATACTGTGGATGAACTTGGAGGTCATCATGCCGAGTGAAGTTAGTCACAAAAAGGCAAATATTATATGAGAGTACTATTGCAAAAAGTCAAGGAAAGACTTCACAAAAAATAGAAATATTCTTTGATGATTACCAGGGGTGTTGGGAGGAGGGAGGGTGACCCACTAGTTAACTATAGGGTAGACACATATTA
Source organism: Orycteropus afer afer (assembly GCF_000298275.1). NCBI lineage: Eukaryota > Metazoa > Chordata > Mammalia > Tubulidentata > Orycteropodidae > Orycteropus > Orycteropus afer. The sequence continues at coordinate 212,134 of NW_006922266.1, read as the reverse complement.
ATTTATGTGAAGGGAAAAAAGAAAGAAAAAAGGAAGCAGTGACATAAGAAATCAAGAGAGCATTAGTAACCTGGAAACCAAAGGAAGAAGTGTATTCAGGAGGGAGAAATCAAATTTGTAATACATTTCTGATAGGTCTACTAGATTAGGACTGTGAATTGAAAATTAGATTAATAGTGTGGCGACTATTGTGACCTTTTAATGAGCAGTTTGAGTCCACTAGTGTTATGGGTTCAGTTTAAAATAATAGCCACACTATCATGTCCACTTTTGGATAAAAGAAATTTATTTAGACTAGCCAACTGCAGGGAGCTGAAGTGCGCTCCTATGCTGCAGCAACTGGTCTGATTTTAAGTAGGTTTTTATAAAGCAGGCAAGCAAGCGATAATACAGAAGCAGAAACTGCAGTTTCAAGGTCTTGGACTACATGCTTCAGCACAGACCTTCATCGAGGGGTGATGGGAGTTAGGTTTGATAACCATCTCAGAGTACGTGCTTTAGCACAGGCATTCATCTAGGGGTGTTTTAGTTGCTTAGTATGCAAAAAGGGGGGTACCCATTAACCAACGGAGAGTGGGGGCAGGATGAGATGATCACTTCAGTTATATAAAATGGAGTTTTAGCAAGATATTGCCAGTTATAACTGGACATTACAAAAATAGAGTTACAAAAGTGGAGTCACTCACTTCACTAGTTGGGAATGGAATGAAATGTACATTAGAGTGAGTTGAAAGAGAAAGAAAAAAAGAAAACCTAAATATTATTACAAACTAATCTGACATTAAAAAAATTGATAGATGATAGATGGATAACTAAAAAATAGAAATTAGTGAATCAATGTAACCACTGTGATGGCTCTGCACTCATGCATCTTCATCTCTGAAGTACATTTTACTCAGATTGGACAAATATACCATAACTCCTCTGTCATTCATGATTCAGGGATTAGCATTAATGTTAAACTCTTAAGAAAAGTTTAAATAATAAAATGTATGTAAATTATAATAGGCTAAAAAAAAGGTATTATAATACCTTTATAAAGTAGCAAAGTTTCATGTTAACAACCTTTAATAGACAGTATCCCAAACCAGCCATTTCCAAAATGTTTTCAAGAAGTAATAATCTCTAAAATGTTGTTGGAGAGATGTTTCTGCCTTACTGCATGTGAGGCTGTGCATAACCAAATTCCATTATTGGCATAACCAAATAAACATGGAACAAGCCAAATAAAAAGATTGTGAGAAGACTTATAATTAAAAAAAAAAAAAAAGAGTTTAACAAATTCCTTCCCAGACTTGATTATGAATCCCTTTTCTTCCATAATACTTTTTACTGTCTTTGCATTGTGAACACACTATGAAATATCCTGTCTTAGCTTAAAGACAGCCACAGGGATATAGGTGAGGAGAGGGAACTGAGGCACGCCCAAAGCAGTAGGCCAGGAGAGCGGGAGAAAGGGGATTAAAAGCCAGGAACCCGGACAGAGGAGCAGTTAGCTGCAGGGATCCAGGTGAGGAGAGAGAACTTAGGCACACCCAAAGCAGCAGGGTGGGAGAAAGGGGATTAAAAGCCAAGAACCCGGACAGAGGAGCAGTCAGCCGCAGGGGTCCAGGTGAGGAGAGAGAACACAGGCACGCCCAAAGCAACAGGATGGTAGAGCAGGAGAATGGAGATAAAAACCAGGAAACAGGACAGAGAAGCAGTCAGCAGCAGGGATCCAGGTGAGGAGCAGGAACTCAGGCACGCCAAAGCAGCAGGGTGGGAGAGCGGGAGAAAAGGGATTAAAAGCCAGGAACCCAGACAGAGGAGCAGTCAGCCGCAGGGATCCAGGTGAGGAGAGTGAACTCAGGCACACCCAAAACAACAGGGCAGGAGAGCGGGAGAAAGGGCATTAAAAGGCCCAGGAATCTGGACAGAGGAGAAGTCAG
>NW_006922266.1:202332-206756 GCF_000298275.1 Orycteropus afer afer | reverse complement strand
TGCTTTTGAGTTGTGGTGTTGGCGAAGAATACTGAAAGTACCGTGGACTGCTAAAAGAACTAACATCTGTCCTGGAGGAACTGCATCGAAAATACTCATTGGAAGCAAGAATGGCCAGACTTCGTCTCACCTATTTTGGTCATGTTGTCAGAAGGGACCATTCCCTGGAGAAGGATGTCATACTTGGTAGGGTGGATGGTCCACGCAAGAGGGCGAGGCCTTCAAGGAGATGGATTGACATGGTGGCTGCGATGATGAGCTCAAGTATAGCAGGGTTCATGGAGCTGGCATGGGATCAGGCAGTGTTTTGTTCTGCTGTGCATGGGGTCGCTATGAGTCAGAAACGACTCAATGGCACCTAACAGCAACTAACAACTTAAAGAAATCACTAGAAATTTCAGGCATTGTAGTAACTAAGTTTGGGGATATGTGTGATGTTTTTTACAGTATAAAGAAAAATACATCGTTCAGATTTTCAACAGCCTATTTTTTCTTCATTCCCCCATCATCTAATACAACTTAATAAGAATTTTGTTGTTGCTGTTGTTGTAAGAGATTTTAAAAAGGGAATGTTGAATAAATAGTATTCCAGCATTTCTGTTTATTTCATTCATTCTGCTACTCTTTCTTGACTGATGCATGTGATTTATATTCATTATAATTATTGATAGGTATAAATTTATTGCTGTTAATCTTTTGTGTTTTTATTTTAATATTTACTACTTTTTTTGTTCTGTGTATTTTTCTGTGCTGAGTTTATATTATCAGATTTTCTTTATTGCTGTTGATTTCCTGTATACTGAGTCTTTATGCTTTTCTTCTTTCTTACTTTGGTTAAAAGGTTTGTTAATTTTCTCTGTGGCTACCCTATAATTTAACTTTCAAATTTTAAATTCCTCTCCATTTGGAAGTTCTGTAATTATACCATTTATTTACTCTCTCTCTCTCTCTCTCTCTCTCTGTCTTTTTTTTTTTTTAATTTTTAGTTGTTATTTACAAATTGATGGTTCTGGTTCCCTATTTTTAATCTTGTAAGTTTATTTTATTTTTCAAAATTCTTTTTCTGGGTTGGTTCCTGGATGATGTCATGATGTGTGTTAATATCAGGTTGTTGTTATCTAATGTTTTTGTTTCTTGTCTGAAGGACTTCCTTTAGCATTTCTTGTAATGTTAATCTGGTTTTTACAAATTCCCTTAATTTCTATGTATTTTGAAATGTCCTAATTTTGCCAATATATTTGAGGGATAGTTTTGCTGGATGTATGATTCTTGATTGACAGTTATTTTCTTTCGGGGTTTTGTCATCACATTGCCTTCTTGCCTACAAAGTTTCTGCCAAGAAGTCCAAGCTTAGTCTTACTGGTTCCACCTTGGATGTAACATTTCGTTGTTCCTGAGCTACTCTCAGGATTCTTTCCTTTGTTTGGTTTTGGAAAGTTTGATTATGATATATCTTTTTGACTTTTTTTTTGGAGTCTGTCATGCATGGATTTAATTGATCTGTTTGGATGATTATCCCTTTGTTTTTCATGACATTAAGGATGTTTTCTACTAGAAAATCTTCCAAAATTCTGTTTTCCTTTTTTGTTTGTTTGTTTTGTTTTCTTACCTCCTCCTGTTCTGATCACACAAGAATTTTTCCTCTTTGTAGTGTCTCACATAATTCTTAGGCTTTCTCCATTCCTTTTTTTTTTTTTTTCCCCCTGACTTTCCTCAGAGAAATTGGTATCTGGGGATTTATCCTCTAATCCACTGATCCAATCTTCTGTTGGACTCCTTTGTCCTTTGTCCTTCCAGTGTGTCTCCAAAATTTTAGTGTTAACCTTCTGGATTCTAATTGCTGTTTTTGTATAGTTTCTGATTGTCTATTTATTTTGTCAGTTTGATCTTGTATTGTTTTCCCAAATTCATTTAGAATATTGTTTGTGTTTTCTTGGATTTTATTTATAGTTTTCTTGATCTCTTATAGGGCCCTATAAATAAGTTTTTTAAATTCCTTATCTGGTAGTCCCACTAGCATTTCTTTCTTAGGGAGATTTCTTGTTTATTTTGGTCATTTGCTTTTGAGTCATCATGTCATACTTCTTTGTTTAATTTTAAGTTGTCTGTTGTCTCTAGGACTTTTTGATGTTGTTGAATTTATTTGTTGATTATGTGTTGGTTTGTTTCACCCTGACTTTTTGTTTTGCTTTGTTTAGATATATCCTTGTTTGTGGGGTAAGTGTGCTACTTTGCTCACTTGTTTTGACAACACTGGGGTACTCCCTACCTGTCTCTGGGTGTTGGAGTTATTGGCAGGAGTGTGAGTGTGGATCTCTATTTGCTGGTAGGGTAGAGCAGCTGTGGGCAGGATGAGCAGGTGTTGTCCACTGTCTGTCATTGATCCAGTAGCATGGGAGCAAGCGATGGCACAACACATTGGGTCAGGCAGTAGGTGGTGGGTGTAACAGGTATGGCCGATCAGTGGGGAAACAATGTCTGACTCCCACTGGATGGGCAGGTGGAAAAAAGGAAATGAGACAAAATAAAAATAAAAGTAGAGGGGAGGGAAAATATAAACAAATAAATGGGAAGGAGTGGAAAACAGAAAAGAGAAAAAAATATGTGGCAGAGGTTGCACATGCTTCTGAGGTATCAGACACACAGTACCTTATCCACCAGGACGTGCACCACTGGCTGCAGTGGGGGCAGATAGGTGTCACACAATCCACATGAGCATGTGCTCCATCACCAGAGAAATGGTGGTGACTGATTAGTAGGAATGCACTCTCCTGCCCACAGAGGTGCTTGGCATTTGGTGCATGGTCCATGAAAACATACCCTGTTAACCACATGGGAGCTGGCTGTGTGGTATGTGTTTCACAGGTGTATGGTGTGGGCTGCTGGGGTGGAGGCTGTCTGAGTGAACTGGGTACGTAAGAGGCAGAGGGGGTTGTCACTGGCCACTGGGTTGTTGTGGGCAGGGGTCCTCAACCCTGGTGACTGGGAAGGTGGGAGGTGAAGGCAGGGGAATGCACTTCTCCTGTCACTGTTCTCTGGCATGGGCCCGAAGCACTTCTGAGTGAGTGCAGCCAATTATCTGGTTCTTGCCCCAACTTCATCAAGTTGGGGGAGCATCTCCAGCTACCACCTCACAGGCCTTCCCTTCTGATTCCCTCCTCTCTCTGCTGTTGCCCCATGCTACTGGAGTTCTTGCCTGTTTCCCTGCCCTTCCCCATATCAGATCTAGATCATGTTCTGCTCCTTCACTCCTCATTTCTTTATACTGTGTCTCTGTCTCTCTGGGGCTTCTCCTCACCCATGCATGTTGCCTACTCTGACTTAAGGGTCATGTTGTGTTGGGCTCCTGCTCCATCTGTGTCCAATAACTGTTTTTGTTCTTTGTCTTTTTCCATTTGGTGTTTAATCCTTTTTTTTAATCCTTTCATTTGATGCTCTGAGTTCCAGGATTATCATCTGTATGTATTTCACTTGGTTTCTTGACTCTGTTGTAGAGGGACTTGGCAGAATGTATTACCAGAGTGCATCTTGTCTCCTCCCCTTCTGTTTATTTCATAAATCAAGTTTTGAAAATTGGAAATTAGAAGGGGTGGGGAAAGGGTACATAATCAGAATTATTAAAGGTATATGTGGTAGTTGAAATACTTATTTAGTTTCTACTCCTAATATATATGTTTTTAGTAACCATCTTAAGAACTGGTTGAAAGTAAGCTGTTTTGAAAACAAATTATGTTTCTCTTTTCAAAAGTCATTACATACCTCTTGTAAAACTAAATAATAAAATTTACCTCATACCAAAGAGTTAATGCAGAGATTAAAAAAGGAAATCCCCACCACCATGCTTACTCCCCCCATCTCACTACTATTGAAACTTTGATGTTTATCTTTTGATGTTTTTAACTATTCTCAGATATAGTCCGCATTTGAGTCTTCATAGTATATCTTAATGGGATAATTGTCAATGTATCTATAACCTGCTTTTTAAAAGTGTTTATTATAGAAAATTTTAAACATATACAAATATAGATAAAATGCACAGCCATATACCCATCAGCTATCTTTAGTAATTGTCCTTTTTAAAACTAGTTTTATGCCTTTCCTGTTTCATTTTTCCAATTATATTTTGCTGAGATCTTTTTAAGTCATATCGGTATATCACATCCTTGTCTTCCTATATATTTCAGTATGTATCTTGAACAGATAAGAATTTATCTAATATCCAGTGTGTTTTAAGTTTTCTACAATTATACATGGTTTGTTTCAATCAGAGTTTAAATGAGGTCTGCACGTTACATTTGGTTTGTATACCTTCCCTTTCTAACTTTTGAAAATGCTTTCAGAATAATATAGAGGAATAGCAGTATCATGAAATGTCTTACCAATCTTACCATTCCCCTCAAGCTGAATATTTAGGTTGTTTCTTT
>NW_006922266.1:194576-201910 GCF_000298275.1 Orycteropus afer afer | reverse complement strand
ATAACATCAATAGCCCTTGATAGATATATAGATTAGATTATATAAATAGATGATAAAGAGCTAGATAATGAAAGATGATAAATAGACAGACAGACTGTAAAATTGTAGTAGTAGCATCAGAACTTGTTTACAAAGGGAATAATAAGAATCACCACCAGCCCAAAGCTTATTCCTATGAAGTGAAGGTCAGACATAGCTCCCCATTCTCCAACCTTTTACCACTTTGACATCAGCCATTCTCCCCACGGCACTCTCTACATATCTAATGGGTTTGATATTCATTGAAATGGCCACATAAGACTCACAAACCATACTTACAGTTAAGTGGTTTATTAAGGAAGTAACGGTACATACAGGGTGTCACTCAAGATCAAGATCAGGAAGCATATAGGCAAAGTCTGCAACTATCCTGAAGTGGAGAGTCATCTTTTCCTTTCTTAGTGCAAGACAGTTTTTGGCCGTGTGAGCAAGCAGGCCCTTCTCTTTGCCATGCATACCCCCTCTGTGCTGTGCAAATTCTCCCTAAGCCATTCAAGCTTCTTCTCAGCCCCTTGAGCAAAGGCCTCTCAGCCCTCTCAGAGAGACTCCTCTTTACCTTTGGCCTCCCTGGCATCACCAAAGACCCTGCTGCAGAGGCGCTTCCAGGCCTTTCACCACCAACTCTGCTGTAGGGCTCCTTCTGACCCTAATGCTGTCTTCAATGTTACAAGCTTTGAACCATGTTACAACTCTTTCACTGGGTTCCTCCCCTCTCATTATGCTTCTTTCTTCCTGCCTTGCATCCCTTCTCTTTCTGCTGCTTCTTTCTTTTTTTGTCTGCCTTCCTGTCTGCCAACTTCTGTAGGATTACCTGCAGATACAAGGAAACATCAACTTCAAGGCTTGGCTCTCCCACCACGACCACAAACTGACCATTCCCTTTCAGTAGGTCACAGACATTTTGTTTGCATAGTATGCTATAATTACTTTTTGTAGATTATAGTCACTTCATTTGAATAATATTTTGACCAGTCTTTGCAAGGTACATACCTATTACAGGGCATGCTGTAGCCCAAAACCAGACAAAAAGAACCAAAACCATGTTATGTACAGCTTACCCAGGAAATGTCAATTAACCTTGAGAACAGTAAAAAATCTGGGGTAGAAAACTAGGGTGAAGGTAACTTCTCAGGGCTGTTGTTGTTGTTAGATGCTATCAAGTCAGCTCTGACTCATAGTGACCCTATGTACAACAGAACGAAACACTGCCCAGTTGTGCACCATCTTCACAATACTTGCTATACCTGAGTCCATTCTTGTAGCCATTTGTAAATCCATCTTCCCATTTTTTTGTTGACCCTCCATTTTACCAAGCGTGATATCTTTCTCCAAGGAGTGGTCCCTTCTGATAACATGACCAAAGTGGGTGAGACAAAGTCTGGCCATTCTTGCTTCCAACGAGGATTCTGGCTGTACTTCTTTCAGGATAGATTTGTTCATTCTTCTGGCAATCCAGGATACTTTCAGTATCCTTTGCCAACACCACAACTCAAAAGCATCAACTCTTCTTCAGTCTTCCTTATTAATTATCCAGCTTTCATATGCATATGGGGTAATTAAGAATACCATGACTTGAGTTAGGAGCACCTTAGTCTTCAGAGAGACATCTTTGCTCTTCAGCACTTTATAAAGAGGTCTCTTGCAGCATATTTGCCCAGTACAATATGATGTCTGATTTATTCAGTGCTGCTTTGATTGATGTTGATTGTGGATCCAAGTAATATGAAGTCTTGAAGTTTTGGTCTTCAGCCAATACAAAGAGAGGAGCTGACGTGGAACAGATTATCGGTTGCTCATATTCGAGTACAAGTTGAATCTGAATACAATTAAAACAAGTCCATGAGAGCCAACATATGCCCTTGATTATAACTCTCCTGAATTTAGGGACCATCTGAAGAACAGATTTGATGCACTGAACATTAATGACTGATAGCCAGAGCAATTGTGGGATGACATCAGGAACATCATACATGAAGAAAGCAAAGATCATTGAAAAGACAGGAAAAGAAAACCAAAATAGATGTAAGAAAAGACACTGAACCTTGCTCTTGATAGTAGCTAAATAAACAGAAGAAATGACAAGCTAAACAGAAGATTTCAAAGAGCAGCTCAAGAAGACAGAGTAAATTATTATGATGAAATGTGCAAAGACCTGGAGTTAGAAAACGTAAAGAGAAGAGAACACCTGGCATTTTTCAGCTTGAACTTGCATATGGGCAGTTGCTGGTCTGTTCCACAGTCAGCTCTTGGCCATGTTTTGGCTGAAGACCATTGAGCTTCTCCATTGCCTGTTTCCACAGATGTAGTTGATCTGATTCCTGTGTATTCCATCTGGTGAAATCTACATATCTGCTATTTATGTTGAAACAAGTATTTGGAATGAATAAGTTGCTGGTCTTGGAAAATTGTCATGTGATTTCCAGTGTCATTTCTATCACCAAGGCCTTATTTTCCAACTACCAGTGATTTTTTTTCATTTCTAACTTTTGCATTCCAATCATCAGTAATAATCAATACATCGTGATTGCATATTTGGTCAATTTTGGACTGCAAATTTGGTATAAAAAAAAAATCTTCAGTTTCCTCATCTTTGGCCTTTTTAGCTATTGCTTTGAGTGTACCCCTACAAAGAACATGAGTTAACAACTCCACAGGATATACAAGGAAAAATAATCTCAATCTGTTTTTCCAAAGAACCAAGGCAGAAAGCCACATAAAGGGACTCATTTCATCACATAGACTTCCATTGAATCCATGATGGAGCAATAACTTTGTATATAGACTGGGGGTGGCTAGGGAAATGAGTCCTACAATCATATCATCTTTCTACCTGGAGGCACGTACTGGCCAATGGAGCAGAGAAAGGGAGTCTTAAGAACAGCATGTAAGTCTTACTGTCTCGAAATAATGATTGGGGAGACTGAGATGACTGGCAGTTGGAGGGCAGAATTCCAGAGAGGATTTAGTTATGGGGAAAAGAGCTCCAGAAATCTGCACGGAAGTCATCTTGGGTTTGCTGAATATTAATTACCTCTTACATGTTTAGGGTGAAATTCTACAGTATTGGACAAAGAGAAGACAGATTGCTGCAAGTTGAAAAATGTGCAGAATTGACATGGCATAGATCCTGATGATCAGGGTTCAATAGAAATCCCAGTAGGGACACACACTACTAGCAGAGAGTAAGCAATCTCAAGGAATCCCAAGGAGAATTAACATAGAACAAACCAAAGCACATGGCAAGCAAATTGTTGAAAACCATTGGGAGGTGGAATGTTGAAAACAGTCAAATAATAATAATAACAATAATAAAATTATATACTTAAGAACAAAGATGATGAATGAGGTCACAAACATCTTGTCAGAATCTATGCAAGCCAGAAGGCAAATGACTTCTTAATAATGATGGAAGCCAAAAATCTGTCAACTTATAATTCTAAATTTGGTGATAATATTTTTCAGTAAGTGAGGTGAAATAAAGGCTTTTGTACACAATAAAAGATACGAGAATTAGCAGATCTACAAATAAAGGAAAAATTCAGATTGAAGGAAACTGATGGCAACTTGAGTCTACACAAAGGAATGAAAGGCAGCAGGAAAGTTAAATATGTGGGTATATATAACTGTCTCTTACCCTTTTATTCTCTTCAAAAATGATTGGATAAAGTAAAATTAATGACAATGTAGTATAGGGATTATAATATTTGTGGAATTATTAATTTTAAAGCTATCCTAATGGGTGTGAAGTGGTATCTCATTGTGGTTTTGATTTGTATTTCCTTAATAACCAGTGATACTGAACATCTTTCCATGGGCTTGTTGGCTATTTATATATCTTATTTGGAGAAATATCTATTCAAGTTCTTTGCCCATTGTTTAATTGGTTTGTTTGTCTTTTAGCTGTTGATTTGTAAGTGTTCTTTATGTATTCTGAGCTAGATATGCTTTAATAAAAAAAAAGTGCCTTACATGTTGTGAATATTAAACATTTGTATATGATTTGCAAATATTTTCTTCTATCCATTAGGTTGTGTTTTCATTCTGTCGAGCCATAAAAGTTTTAATTTTGATAAAGTTTAATTTTATTTTCTGGTGCTTGTGCTTTTGGTGTCAAATCTAAAAAATCTGTTTCCATATTGGAAATCATGAAGATCTATTCATATGTATATATGTTTTCTTCTAAGAGTTTTGTAGTTTTAGCTGTTATACTTAGGTCTTTGGTTCATTTTGAGTTAATTTTTTTATATTTTTGGAATGAGGTATTGGTCCAGTTTCATTCTTTTGTAGGTGATTTTTCAATTATCCTCCCCATTTGTTGAAAAGACTATATTCCATGGCTTTCATCAAATTTGTTCACTTTCATCCATTATATATATATATATGTGTGTGTGTGTGTGTGTGTGTGTGTATCCCTTTCTCTATCTCTTCTCCTTCTGAATCTTACATACCATCTTCTTCTGCATGTGATTTTTTTCCAGCATGCTCTTTCTTCATCACTGATACAAATGGCCATGAAGCATATGAAAAGATGTTTAGCATCACTGGTCATTAAGAAAATACAAATAAATCACAATGAAATACTACTTCACATGCATTAGGATGGTTTCAATAATAATAACCTGTAAAATAAGTTTTAGCAAGGATGTGAAGAAATAGAAACTGTTGTACATTGCTGGTGGGAATGTAAAATGTTGCAGCTACTTTGGCAAACTAGAATATCCTCAAGAAGTTAAACATAAAATTTCTATATGGTCCAGAAATTTCCTTCTAAGTATATAACGAAAAGAATTGAAAACAGTTACTCAGACTTTTACACCAGTATTCATTTTAGCAGAATAGCCTAAAGATAAAAACAATCTGAATGTCATCAGCAGACGAAAGGATAAACAAAATTTGGTATATATGTACAATGAAATATTATTTGTCAATAAAAAGAAATGAAACTTTACAACATGGATGGAAGTTGAAAACGTACCAAATGAAATAAACCAAGCATAAGTGAAATAATCTAAACTGAGCAAATGCATAGAAACAGAAAGTAGATTAGTTGTTATCAAGTTCAGTGCAGTGAATTACTTAATATGGCTCATTTAGCCATGAACTTTGTGACTGGGCAAATGTAAGGTGCTTGTGGCCCAGCCAGAGGATTGGATAGCTTGTTAATAATGTAAATAAGGTATATGGTGCCCTTGTGGGGGTGGGCACTGTGTAAATAAAGTTTATGGAACCCTAATGTGAGGATTGGTCAGTTTTGCCATCTTGCTAGGCTTAAAATGAGCCATCCCAGAGGCAGAAGAGGGGAATCTCACTGCCATCAAGAGAAAATCCAGAGGTGAAGTGGAGCATGTACTTGGACCTGAGAGCCTGGTGCTGAGATGGCAGACAGTGGTGGTGGCAGCAGTACTGAGGGACTGGCACAAGACAGAGCAGTAGACACTGGCCCACAGAGTGAGAAAGCTGAGTGTCTTTGGGCAGGAGATTTGCTGGCAGCATGGGTTGCACCCACTGGAAGAGCTGAAAGCTTTGTAACACTCACCTAATTAGGGTAGAGGATTGGCTGAGAGGCCAAAGACCAAAGAGAGGTGTGCTTGTGGGTATGGCAGAGGGAAGGTTGTCCTGATCAAAGAATTTTATCCTAAGTGTTGAACATGAATTGTAACCTGTTATATCCCTAATAAACCTCATAATTGTGCGTATTGTCTGTAAGCTCTGTGTGGCCATTGCAATGAATTATCAAACCCAGCAGAGAAGTATTAACATGGTAGGGACAGTTGGTGTCAGAATTGGTGAAAAGTTTAGAGAGTGTAAGCATATCTGACCTCCATTTCATAGGGATCAGCCTTGGGCTGACGCTGCAGATGATGATTCTGTCTCCCCCTCATGAAATTAGAGCAAGTCATAGAATGTCACGCCAATGCACTGTTTGTACCAGGGATTGGGAGAAGGGAGAATGGGAAGTTATTTAATGAGTACAGAAGTTCTGTTTAAGGTGATAAAACGGTTTTGGAGAAAGATTCTGATAATTGTGCAAAATTGTGAATATAACTAATGCCACTGTATTGTACCCTTAAACTGGCTACATATCTGTATTTATTACTACAATTTAAAAAAAGAAAAAAAAATTATAATCCAACAATTCCAGTCCTAGGTATATACCCCAGAGAAATGAAACTTATGTCAACACAGAAAGATGTACACAAATATTTATACCAGCATTATTCATAATAGCCAAATGTGGAAACAACTACAATGTCCATTAACAGATGAATGTAGTAAAACACTGTGGTATACCCATATATAATGCAATGTATTTCACTTATATATGCCCCTTCTGGCCTTGATTTATAGTTCCTCCAGAATGTTTGGCTGGGCCACAGTCTTGCAGGGAATTGATTCATTTGCTATGCAATTAGTGTGTGTAAAACCACACAATAGGATTAAGTGACCTTGAAGGAATTGGTCAATTGCTATGCAAATTAAATGACTGTGGTTTAGAAAAGGTCAATTAGTGGTTCTGGTAAAAGGACCATGCCTTGGAAGTACCTTGAAGCTTACATAAGGGCTAATCTGACAGAGGTTGAGGGAGACCATACCACCAACAGAAAGAGCGTGGTGCAAAGCTTTTCACCTGGATCCAGAGACTCTGCACTTAGAACTTATACAATAAGAAGAGAGAATTGTAACACTGAAGATGGCAAGAAGGAGTGGGAAGGATCTTCTGGCAAGATGGCGAAATAGGCAAACATGGTACACAGACACTCTGCAACAAAGAAATGAGAACCAGTTGAAATCAATATAGAGGATAATCCTGGAACTCTGAGAGTTGAAGGGAAGGATACAGAAGTGGATTAAATATCAAGTAGTAGAAGAACCTGAATGAAAATAGTGAATGAGGAGATAACCAGAGCTGTAGACTCTCAGCTGTTTTGCTGGCATGGTCAATTCAAGTATTTACAAGTGGCATTCAGATCCCAGCAGCAACCTAACAGTTGGCTCTGTTGGCCAGGGACTGCACGAACAACTGCACTGGTGGCTGACGACTAGAAAGGAAAAGAGCGAAGGAGGAGACAAACAGAGCTGTACACTGGCAGCTGTCCTGAGGCAGACATTTGAATATTTGCAAGTGGTGCAGCCATTGCAAATATCTGCAAGTGATGTTCTGATCAGTGCAGCAACCTAACAATAAGCTCCATTTGCTGAGGACAAAATGCACCAGAGGCTGAGGACTAGACAATTGTGAAGTTCTGCTTTTTACTCTTATACCACACACCGTATTGGTGAATGAAAGTGTGGCC
>NW_006922266.1:192701-194086 GCF_000298275.1 Orycteropus afer afer | reverse complement strand
TTTTTTTTTTTCATTTTTTTGTCCAAATGGGAAACAGCAACCATTCCCACATGACTCAATCATGCCTATAGCTCCTGCAGCCCCACTCACTGAATGAGAACCACCACTTGCTTCTGCACTAATGGACCAAGAGTAGAAGGCAGTCAAGACAATCCCAACTCACTGTCAAAGGCTCTTCATGAACAGGTAACAGAGATCTTTGTGCACACATTATCTCAACCACCAGAAGACAGGTGGTGAAGTGCTCTCAGCTAATGAATAGAGGAGCACAGAACCCTGCTCACACAGATATATCAAAACAAAATAAATTTTGAAAATCTTGGGAAATCACACCAACATACAAATACCAATTAAATGTAAGTACAATGACATCACAATGTCTCAGAGACAACTGACTGTCACAGTCCACACAAAGAAACAGGATAAAGTAGTACAAACAAGGGACCAGGATACAGACCCAGAAAATGTCCTTGGTTAAGAAGCAGCATTTGAACTCCCTGATAAAGAATTCAAAAAAATTAGATACTTTCAGAGGATTGAGACAGATCAAGGAAAACACTCAAAAATAAGGAAAACACATACAAAATTCTGGAACATCTAGGAAAACAATATAAGAAACTGACAAATGAAAAATTAGAAATGACAGAAAAACAGCAAATAGAAATCCAAAAGATTAGTACTAAGATTTCAAAAATAGATAACACATTGAATGGGCAAGGGGTAGACTCAAATTGATGGAAAACAGAATTACTGAGTTTGAAGACAAATACCTCGGTACTACTTTGTTAAGGGATCAATCTGAAAAAGATCAAAACAAATTAAAGACTTTTTTTTTTTTTTTAAGATTCATTTAGGATACCATCAAAAGGAATAACCTACATGTAATTGGAATCCCAGTACCAGAAGAGAAAAAACCACAGAGAAAATTGTTGATGATTTCTTGGAAGAGAATTTCCCTAATATGATTAAAGAAGAGATATCCACTCAAGAAGTTCAGTGAAACCTAAATAGGATAGACCCCAAAAGAAAGTCACTGAGACATAAAACTCACCAAAACCAAAGACAAAGAATTCTGAAAGCAGCATGAGAAAAATGAAAAGTTGCCTACAATGGACAACCATTAAGACTAAGCTCTGATTTCTCAGCTGAAACCATGCAGACAAGAAGACAATGGCATGAGTGATACACACACACACACACACACATATACATGTATATAGATACATGTATCTATCTATCTATATATAGATACACATATATAGATGTATGCATCTATATACATAGGAGCTCTGGTAGCATAGTGCCTAAGGCACTTGACTGTTAAACCAGAAGGCTGGCAGTTCAAACCCACCAGCCACTCCTCAGAAGGAAGGCAATCCTACTTC
>NW_006922266.1:183689-184960 GCF_000298275.1 Orycteropus afer afer | reverse complement strand
CATAATTCCTTCAGTTCACCTTAAAAAGGGCAACTGGAAAATGTACATTTAATCACTCTGAACTGAATCACACTTTGCTTTCTACTGAAACCAATGTATAAGTAACTTTGGCACATCTAAATCAAGAGTTATTAAAAGAAATTGCAAAACTCTATTGTTTTGAAAGTACGTGTATGGGAGTAACCACACTTTGTTAATCACAGAATGCATGTGTATCTTTCCCAAGTGTGTAAATCAAGCATATGTTCAAAAAGTACAATAAAACAAGAATACACAAAGGGAAATTTAAGCAGTTCATCATTTAAATGAATAATTTAGCTAAAAGGAACTTAAAGGCATATTGCATTCCAAATGACACAAAGGGTTGAGTAACATTCATGTCTTGTAATTATAGTGAAAATGCAAAAAGGTGGACATCTCAAAACTTCATGTATCAGAATGGTGGCAACAACACTTTGTTAACTGAATCAGATAATGTATGTTTAACTTTGTCAAACGTGTACATCAAATTTCTGATGAAAACTTTGAAAAACATGATTCCTTCTGTTCAAGTTAACAAGTGCAACTGCAAAATGTATATTTCATCAATGTGAACTGAATCACACATTGATCACTAACTGAAACCTATGTATAAATGACTTTGGCACATCTAAAAATTATTTATTATCAATTATTTCAAGAAATTGCAAAACTCCATTGTTTTGAAAGAACCTGAATGGGAGTAAACACACTTTGTTAACTCAATAAGAGAATGTATGTGTACCTTTCCCAAACGTGTAAATCAAGTGTACATTCAAAATGTAAAATAAAACAAATATTTATAAAGCTACATTTCAGTAGTGCAAGGTTCAAATGCACAACTTAGCTAAAAGGAACTGAAAAGCACATTGCATTCTAATGACCCAAAGATTTGAGAAACATTCACAACTTGTAAAACAAATGAAGATGCAGAAAAGTGGAAATCTCCCATGAATTCATGTATCAGAATGGCAGCAATAACATTTTGTTAACTCAATCAGAGAATGTATGAGTAATTTTGTTAAATGTGTACATTAAGTTTCTGTTGAAAACTTAGAGAAAAACATGATTCATTCAGTTCACCTTAAAAAGGGCAACTGGAAAATGTACATTTAATCACTCTGAACTTAATTACACCTTGCTTTCTACTGAAACCAATGTATAAATAACTATGGCACATCTATATCAGGGTTATTTCAAGAAATTGCAAAAGTCTATTATTTTGAAAGTACATGAAAAGGAGTAACCACACA
>NW_006922266.1:154392-182290 GCF_000298275.1 Orycteropus afer afer | reverse complement strand
TGTATGTGTAACTCTGTGAAAAGTACATCAAGTTTCTGTTGAAAACATTGAAAAATCATGATTGTCTCAGTTCATCATAACAAGTGCAACTGGAAAATGTATATATAAAAGATGAGAACTGAATCACATGGCTTTCTACTGAAACCAATGAATAAATGCCTCTGGCCATCTATGTCAGGGATTATTTCAAGAAATTGCAAAACTCTATTGTTTTGAAAGAACCTGAATGGGAGTAATGACACTTTGTTAACTCCATCAGAGAATGCATATGTATCTTTCCCAACTGTGTAAATCAAGTGTATTTTGAAAAACTAGAATAAAACAAGAATACACCATGCAAAATTTCAGCAGTGCATTGTTTAAATGAACAATTTAACTAAAAGGAACTTAATGGCACATTGCATTCCAAATGACACATAGGGCTGAGTAACATTCATGTCTTGTAAATCTAGTGAAAATGGAAAAAGGTGGAAATCTCTTATAATTTCAATTATCACAATGGCGGCAACAACACTTTGTTAACACAATCAGAGAATGTATGGGTAATTTTGTCAAAATGTACATTAAATTTCTTTTGAAAACTTAGAAAAAAACATGATTCCTTCAGTTCACCTTAACAAGTGCACCTGGAAAATGTACATTTAAAAGATGTGAACTGTATCACAATTTGCAGTCTACTGGATCCAATGAATAAATAACTCTGGCACATCTAAAACAAGGATTATTTCAAGAAATGGAAAACTCTAGTGTTTTGAAAGTACCAGAATGAGAGTATCTAAACTTTGTTAATTCAATCAGAGAATGCATGTGTATCTTTTCCAACCATGTAAATCAATTATACATTCAAAAGTTACAATAAAACAAGAATTTTCAAAGCTACACTTCAGCAGTACAAGGGTTAAATGCACAATTTAGCTAAAAGGAACTGAAACGCACATTGCATTCTAATGACCCAAAGATTTGAGAAACATTCACATCTTGTAAACTAAGTCAAAATGCAGAAATTTGGAAATCTCCTGTAAATTCATGTATCACGCTTGCAGCAACAACACTTTGTTGACTCAATTAGAGAATGTATTTGTAATTTTGTCAAACAAGTACGTTTTGTTTCTGTAGAAAACATAGATAAATCATGATTCCTTCAGTTCACCTTAACATGTGCAATTGGAAAATGTACATTTCATCAATGTGAACTGAATCACACATTGATCTCTAACTGAAACCAATGGATAAATAGCTTAGGCACATCTAAATGAAGGGTTATTTCAAGAAATTGCAAAACTCTATTGTTTTCAAAGTACCTGAATGGGAGTAACCACACTTTGTTAACTCCATCAGAGAATGTATGTGCATCTTTCCCAACCATGTAAATCAAGTGTACGTTCAAAATGTAAAATTAAACAAGTATTTTCAAAGCTACATTTTAGTAGTGCAAAGTTTAAATACACAACTTATTTAAAAAGAACTGAAAAGCACATTGACCCAAAGATTTGAGAAACATTCACAATTTGTAAAACAAGTGAAGATGTAGAAAAGTGGAAATCTCCTATGGATTCATGTATCAGAATGGCATCAACAACATTTTGTTAACTCAGTCAGAGAATGTATGAGTAATTTTGTCAAGCATGTACATTAAATTTCTGTTGAAAACTTAGAAAAAAAATGTTATTCCTTCAATTCACCTTAAAAATGGCAACTGTAAAATGTACATTTAATCACTGTGACCTGAATCACACTTTCCTTTCTACTGATACCAATGTATAAATAACTTTGGCACATCTAAATCAAGAATTATTTCAAGAAATTGCAAAACTCTATATTGTTTTCAAAGTACGTGTATGGGTGTAACCACACTTTGTTAACTTAATCAGAGAATGTGTGTGTGTGTGTTTCCCAACCATGTAAATCAAGTGTATGTTGAAAAAGTACAATAAATAAAGAATACAGGAAGCAAAATTTCAGCAGTGCATCATTTAAATGAACAATTCATCTAAAGGGAACTTATTGGCACTTCTGGCACATCTATATGAGGGGTTATTTCAAGAAATTGCAAAACTCTATTGTTTTGAAAGTACCTGGTTGGGAGTAACCATACTTTGTTAACTCCATCAGAGAATGTGTGTGTATCTTTCACAACCGTGTAAATCCAGTGTATGTTCAAAAACTACAATAAAACAAGAATTTTCAAAGCTACAATTCACCAGTGCAAAGTTTAAATGCACAGTTTAACTAAAAGGAATTGAAATGCACATTATGCTCTAATGACCCAAAGATTTAAGAAACATTCACATCTTGTAAACGAAGTCAAAATGCAGAAAGGTGAAAATATCCTATATATTCACATATCTGAATGGCAGCAACAACACTTTTTAAGCTCAATTAGAGAATGTATGTGTAATTTTGTTGAGCATGTACGTTTTGTTAACTGTTGAAAACTTAGGAAAAAAAAACATGATTCCTTCAGTTCACCTTAACATGTGCAACTGGAAAATGTACATGTAATCAGTGTGAACTTTAGCACATCTAAATCAAGAGTTGTTTCAAGTAATTGCACAACTTTATTATATTGAAAGTTCATGAATGGGAGTACCCACACTTTGTTAACTCAATCAGAAAATGCATGTATATCTTTCCCAACCGTGTAAATTAAGTGTATGTTGAAAAACTCCAATAAAACAAGAATAGAGCATGCAAAATTTCAGCAGTGCATTATATAAATTAACAGTTTAGCTAAAAGGAACTTAATGGCACGTTGCATTCCAAATGACACAAAGGATTGAGTAACATTCACATCTTGTTAATCTAGTGAAAATGGAAAAAGGTGAAAATCTGTTATAAATTAACGTATCACAATGTCGGCAACACCACCATGTTTGTTCAATCAGAAAATGTACGTGTAACTCTGTGAAAAGTGTACATCAAGTTTCTCTTGAAATCTTTGAAAAAACATGATTCTCTCAGTTCAACGTAACAAGTTCAACTCGAAAGTGTACATATAAAAGATGTGAACTGAATCACACTTTGCTTTCTACTGAAACCAATGAATAAATACTTCTGGCACATCTATATGAGGGGTTATTTCAAGAAATTGCAAAACTCTATTGCTTTGAAAGTACCTGAATGGGAGTAACCACACTTTGTTAATTCCATCAGAGAATGCATGTGTATCTTTCCCAACCATGTAAATAAAGTGTATGTTGAAAAACTATAATAAAACAAGAATATACCATATGAAATTTCAGCAGCGCATCATTTAAATAAACAATTTAGCTAAAAGAAATTTAATGGCACATTGCATTCCAAATGACACAAAGGGTTGAGTCACATTTACATCTTGTAAATCTAGTGAAAATAGAAAAAGATGGAAATCTTTTATAACTTCATGTATCAGAATGGCAGCAACACTTTGTTAAGTCAATCAGAGAATGTACATGTCATTTTGTCAAATTGTACATTAAATTTCTGTTGAAAATTTAGAAAAAAACATGATTCTTTCAGTTCACCTTAACAAGTGCACCTGGAAAATGTCCGAGAGCCCCAGCCTGAGGGTGGTCAAGGTCCGTTCCTGAGCCCAAGCCTGAAGGTGCCCTGGATCCAGCCTCGGCCCCCAGAGGCCTAGCCTGAGGGTAGCCCAGATCTGTCCCAGAGCCCCATCCTGTGGGTAGCCCAGCTATGCCTCTGATCCTCTGAACCCCAGTCTGAGGGCGGTGCATCTCCATCCCTGAGCCTCTAAACCCCAGCCTGAGCGTGACCCAGCTAAGTCCCTTTGTCCCAGAGCTTCAGCCTGAGGGTGACCCAGCTTTATCTGGGAGCCTTTGAGCCCCAACATGAGGGTGGCATTGTTCTGCCCCTGAGTCTCTGAGCCCTAGTCTGAAGGTGGCCCAGCTTGGTCTCCTAGTCCCCGAGCCCCAGCCTGAGGGTGGCCCAACTCCTTCTCCTCATCCCTTAGCCCCAGACTGAGGATAACCCAAATATGTCTCTGGGACCCAGCCTGAGGATGGCCTGGCTCTGTTCAGTTGTCCCATAATCCCAGCCTGAGGGTGGTCCAGGTATGTCCCTGGGCCCCAAGCTAAAGGTGGCCCAGCTCTGACCCTGAGCCCCTTATCCTCAGATCGAGGTGGCCCAGTCAGTCCTCTCACCAAGGAACCCCAGATGAGGGTAGCCCACCTCAGCCCCTGAAACTCTGAGCCCCAGGGTGAGGTGGCTCAGTTCCTTCCTCTTGTGCCTCAGCCCCAGACTGAGGGTGACCCAGCTCTGTCCCCTGGTTGCTAACCCCAACTTAAGGGTTGCCCAGCTCTGTGTCCTCCTCCCTGAGGCGCAGCCTGAGGGTGACACAGCTCTGTCCTGGAACCCCAGTGTAAAGGGAGCCCATTTTGGCCTCTCTTCCCAGAGTGCCAGCTGAGGGTGCCCCAGCTCCATCCCCAAGCCTGAGCCTGAAGGTCGCCCAGCTCTGTGTCTTCATCCTTGATCCCCAGCCTGAGGGTGGCCCAACTCCTTGTCTTTGTCCATGAGCCCCAGCCTGAGGGCCCCCTGGCTCTGTCCCTGAGCCTCTGATCCTCAGCCTGAGGTGGCTGTCAGTACGCTCACCACGGAGTCCCAGCCTAGAGCTGGCCTGGCTCATCTCCTCATCCCTGAGCCCCAGTTAGAGGGTGGCCTAGCTCTGTGTCTTCGAGCCCGAGCCCCAGCCTGAGGATCACCCAGCTCCATCCCTGAGGCCCAGCATGAGGGTGGACCTACATCTGAGCCTCTGAGACCCTGCCTGAGGGTGGCTTGGCCCCATCTCCTAGCCCTAGCCTGAGGGTAGCCCAGCTCTGTCCCTGAGCCCCAGCCTGAGGGTGGCCTGGCTCTGTTCCCTTGTCCAAGAATACCAACTTTAGAGTGGCCTAGCTCTGTCCCATTCCCCCGAGACCAAGCCTGAGGGTGGCCCAGCTCCGTCCCTGAGCCTCTGGCCCCATCCTGAATGTGGTCCAGATCAGTCCCCTCCTCCTCCAGCCACAGGCTATGGGTGGCACAACTCCGTGTCTTCGTGCCTGATCCCCATCCTAAGGGTGGCCCACCTTCATCCTTGAGTAGCAGCCTGAGGGTGGATCAGCTCAATTCCTGAGCCTCTAATCCCCAGCCTGAGGGTGACCCAGTTCAATCCCCTTGTTCCAGAGCCCCAGCCTGAGGGTGCTCCAGCTCCATGTCCTCATCCCCAAGTCCCAACAAGAGGGTGGCCCATCTCGGTCCCCTTGCCTCAAAGCCCCACCCAGATTGAGAGTGGCCTGGCTCTATTCCCTTGTCCAAGAGACACAGGCTGAGGGTAGCCTAGCTCTGACCCCTAGCCCCCTGAAACAACCTGAGAGTGGCCCAGCTCCATGTCTTCATCCCCAAACCCCAACCTGAAGGTAGCCCAGGTCTGTCCCCTTCCCCCAAGTCTTAGGTGGCCCAGCTCTAGCCCCAAGCTCCAGCCTGATTGTGACTCAGCTCTGTCCCCTTGTCCCCAAGCCCCATACTGAGTTTGGCCTGGCTCTCTCCTCATTCTGGAGCCCCAGAATGAACGTGGCTCAGCTCTATTCCCTCATATCTGAGCCCCATCATGAGGGTGGCCCGGCTCTGTCCCTGAGCCTCTGAGTCCCAACTTGAGAGTGACCCAGCTCTGTCTCCTTGGCCCCGAGCCACAGCCAAAGGTCCTTCTCTGGGCCCAAGCCTGAGGGTGGCATGCCTCTGCCCCTGAGCCCCTGTGCACCAGCCTGAGGGTGGCCCAGCTCTGTCCCATTGTCCCCGAGCCCCAGACTGAGAGTTGCCCAGCTCTAGCATCAGGCCCCACCCTGTTTGTAACTGAGCTGTGTCCCCTCATCCTAGAGCCTCAGTCTGAAGGTGGCTCAGGTCTGTCTGCTTGTCCTGGGCCCCAGTCTCAAGGTGGCCTGCTTCTGTACCTGAATATCTGAGTCCTAGCCTGAGAGTCACCCAGCTCTGTTCCCTTTTCCAGAGCCCCAGCCTGAGAGTGTCCTGACTCTGTCCCCAAGCCCCTGAGCCCCAGCCTGTGGGTGGTCCAGCTCCATTCCCTCATGCCCAAGCCCCAGTTGAGGGTGACCTAGCTCTGTGTCCTCATGCTCTAGTCCCAGCCGGAGGGCGGACCAGCTCAATCCCTGAGCTCCAGCCTGAGGGTGGCGCACAACTCCAAGCCCGAGCCCCGTGCTGAGGGTGGCCTAGTTCCATCCAAGAGCCCCATCTTGAGGCTGGTCTGGTCTGCTTCTGAGCCTCTGAGCCCTATCCTGAGGGTGCCTCAGCTGGGTTCCGTGGTCCCTGAGCCCCAACCTCAGGGTGGCCAAGCTCTGTGTCCTCATCCTCGTGCCCCAATCTGAGGGTGGCAAAGCTCATTCCCCTCACCCATGATTCCTAGCCTGCGGGTGGCCTAGCACTGTCCTCTCATCCCAGAGCACCAACTTGTGGGGGACCTGGCTCAGCCTCTGAGCCTCTTAGCCCCAGGTTGAAGGTGTCCCAGCTCAGTGTCCTTGTCCCAGATCCTCATTCTGAGAGTGGCCCTGGACTGTCCCCTCACCCTGACCTCCCATCCTCAGTGTGGCCCATTTTAGTCCCTGAGCCCCAGCCTGAGAGTGGCCCAAGCATGAGGGTGGCTCAGTTCTGTCTCCTTCCCCTGAACCCCAACAAGAGGGTGGCCCAGATCGCGCCACATTCCCAGCCTGATTCTGACTCAGCTATGTCCCCTCACCTGTGAGTCCCAGCCTAAAGGTGGCCCAGTTCTGTCCCATAGTCTGAGAGCCCCAGCCTGAAGGTGGCTCAGCCCTGTCCCCTCATCCCCTAACCCCAGCTTGAGGGTGGCCCAGGTCCATCCTCTGAGCCTCTGAGTCCCATCCTGAGGGTGGCTCAGCTCTGTCCCCTAATCCCCCAGCCCCAGCATGAGGGTGGCACATCTCTATCCCTTAACCTCTGAGTCCCAGTCAACTCTGTCAACGTGTTCCTATGCCTGTGAACCCCAGCCTGAGAGTGGCCTAGCTTGGTGTCCTGGTCCCTGAGTCCTAATAGGAGGGTGGCCCGGCTCAGTTCCCTTGCCCCAGAGCCACAGACTGAGAGTGGCCTAGCTCTATTCCCTAGTCTAAGAATCCAAGCCTGAGGGTTTCTCAGCTCTGAACCCTTGTCCCCCAGATCCAGCCTGAGGGTGGCCCAGCTCCATGTCTTCATCCCCGAAGCCCAGGAAGAGGGTGGCCCAGGTCTGTCCCCTTCCCTTGACCACCAGTCTGAGGGTGGCTCAGCTCTAGCTCCAAGCCCCAGCCTTATTGTGACTCAGCTCTGTTCCCTTGCCCCAAGCCCCAGATTGAGTTTGGCCTGGCACTGACCCCTCGTCCTGGAGCCCCAGAATGAAGGTGGGTCAACTTTGTCCCCTTGTCTCCAAGCCCCATCCTGAGGGTGGCCCAGCTCTGTCTCTGAGCCTCTGAGTCCCAGCCTGAGAGTGACCCAGCTTTGTCTCCTTGTCCATGAGCCCCAGCCTGAGGGTGGCCTGGCTTCATCCACTGAGCCACTGACTCCCCATCTGAAGGTGGCACAACTTGGTCCCTGAGCTGCTGAGTCCCAACCTGAGAGTGATCAAGCTCTGTCTCCTTATCCCTGAGCCCCAGCTTGAGGTGGTCCTAGCTCCTTCTCTGAGCCCAAGCCTGGGAGTAGCATGGCTGTGCCCCTGAACCTCTGTACCCCATTCTGAGGGTGTCCTAGCTCTATCCCAGAGCCCCATCCTGAGGTTGGTCTGGTCTTTATTTGAGCCTCTGAGCCCTAGCCTGAGGGTGGCCGGGCTGGGTCCCCTGGTCCCTAGGCCCAACCTGAGGGTGGCCAATCTCCTTGTCCTGGTTGCCATGCCCAAATCTGAGGGTGGCACACCTCATTCCCCTCACCCATGAGTCCCAGCCTGAGGGTGGCCCAGCTCTGTGCTCTTGTCCCACAGCCCCAAACTGAGGGTGGTTTGGCTCAGGCTCTGAGCCCCTGAGCCCCAGCATGAAGGTGGCCCAGCTCAGTGTCCTTGTCCCAGATCCCCATTCTGAGGGTGACCCTGGTCTGTCCCCTCACCCTCAGGCCCCATCCTGAGTGTGGCCCATCTTAGTCCCTGAGCCCCAGCCTGAGAGTGATTCCTCTCTGTTCCCTCATCCTTGAGCCCCAGCTTCAGGGTGGTCCAGTTCTGTCTCCTTGCCCTGAGCCCCAACCTGAGGATGGTCCAGCTCTAGCCCCAAGCCTCAGCCTGATTATGACTTAGCTCTATCCCCTCATCCCCAAGTTCCAGCCCAGCTTTTTCTCCTAGTCCAATAGCCCCAGCCTGAGCATGGCCCAGGTCTGTCCCTTGGCCTCTGAGTCCCAGCCTGAAAGTGACCCAGCTCCATTCTCTTGTACCTGAGGCCTAGCCAGAGGGTGGTCCAGCTCCTTCCCTGAGCCCACACCTGAGGGCCACATGGTTCTGACCCTGATCCTTTGTGCCCCACCCTGAGGGTAGCCCAGCTCTGTCCCATTGTCCCCAAGCCCCAGCCTGAGGCCACCCTCCATCCCTTACTCCCAGAGCCCAAGCCTGAAGGTGGCTCAGCTCTATCCCTGAGCACCAACCTGAGGGTGGCCTGGCTCTGCCACTTAAGCTTCTGAGCTCCAGCATGAGTGTGGTCCAGTTTGTCCCTTATCTCCAAGCTCCAGATTTATGGTGGCCTGGCCCTGTCCCCTTGCCCTCAAACTGTAGCCTGAGGGGTGCCTGGCTCTGTCCCAGATCCTGTGAGCCCCAGCTGAGTGTGGTCCAGCTCCATTCCCATGTCCCCAAGCCTGAGCTGAGAGTGACCTAGCTCTGTGTCCTTATGCTCTCGTCCCAGCCTGAGGGTGGACCAACTCAGTCCCCGAGCTCCAGCCTGATGGTGGCCCAGCTTCATCCCTAAGAACCATCATAAGGGTAGTCAGGTTCTGCCTCTGAGCCTCTGTGTCCCAGCCTGAGGGTAGCCCAGCTCAGTTCCTTGGTCCTCAAGCTGCAATCTAAGGGTGTCCAAGCAAAGAGGCAGTTGTTCACAGAAGCATCAGCCACACAGACCGTCTCCTCCTTACTCCCCTTCTTCCTCTGCTGCTCCCGGTGAACAGAGACCCACACTTGAGCCTTGGATGGCTGCTTGCAAGCTTTGAAGACCCCAGGACTGTACATAGAACTAGGAGTTAGAATGGAACATTGAACACGTTGTTAGGTCAATTAGCTGGAATGGCCATGAAACCATGGCCATAAACCTTCAAACCAAGGAAACAATCCCAAGAGGTTTTGGGTTGAACACTGACAGCCACTCTTTTTTCTGTCTTCTTTGTAAATGTATCACACAACTTTTGCTAATTCATCTTTTTACAGGTCTACAACTTTGTCATCAGTGTTTGTGTGTTTGTGTCTGTATGTCTGTGTGTGCTGTCCTCTAGTGGACTTCCTCGGCAGGGCAGCTTGAGAGGGGGCTGCTCAGGGCCCAGGGGACCTTCTCTGAGGGAGAGTGGGAGGTCTGCCTCCCAGGGGGGAACAATCAACTTCCTGTAGAGAAAGAAGGAAGGTGTGTGGCTCTGGGGCTCTCTGAGACAGGGGATGGAAACAAGACTCCCCAAGGGCAGGACACTTGCACTGCACACCTTCATTTCAGAATCAAGGACAGAGGTTGATGCACAGAGGGGAAACCGGCCTCACTGGGGTTGGGGATGGAGGTGTAGTCCAGGACATCTTGGAGGAAGGGCTGTTGGTTCCCAGCTCTGAGACAAGCTGAGCCTGTATGGCTGTAGGGGAATGGAAAGTGGATCCCAGTGGGGCACAGAACCCAAGTCCTAGAGCCCACCCCACTCAGCACCCCATGCAGGCTCTCACCTTCCTGCTTTCCCTGCAGCCCAGGATTGAAGGTATTCCTGATATCCAGCTACCCTAGTATGCTTGGGGCAATGCCAGCATTGCCATTGGGTTCTGTTTATGGTCCGTGGAGGGGATCAGGGTCAGTGAGATGTGTGGCCTGGGAAGGAGGGGCAGGTTTTCCTGGGGTAGCTCCAGAGATAAGACAGTGTGGTGGTGGCTATTCAGTGTCTCCCAAGACCCAGTCTCTCCACACTGGCCCAGGCCCATGTTCTGTGGTCCCTACTGCAGAACCCTGGACTCTGTGGGAGTGGAGGACAGAGACGTGGCTGAATTTGAGGTTGGACTCTATGCAACCCTCCCCCCAGGAGCAGAGCAGTTGTGTAGGTGCAAACACGATGTGGGTCAGTTAGACACACTGCCTGAGGTCACGCAGACCCTACATGCACTGGACCATGGACTTTGGCCTTACTGTCCTAGGAACCATATCCCTCAAGCTAAGGATGCCAAATGCAGTGCTAGTCCCCAACCACCATGGAAACCCACCTCAGTGTGAGAGTCCTAGCCTCTATCCTCGCTGAGGAAGCACTGAAGTGGTTCTTTGCTGTGCTAGTTAACATTGTGTGTCACCTAGGCTAGCCATGGTCTGAGTGCTCGGCAGTTGGATGTAGTTATTTCCCATGATGAGAATGTTATCACTGCCATGGTGGATCTGCTGTGAATAGCTAAATAGTTGCCTTTGGGGTGTGGCCTGATTCCACTATTTATGCAGAAGCTTTGAGAAAGCTTCCCAGCTTTTTGGCATATCTGGATCCTGCATTTTGCATAGTTTTCATCTCTAGTTCCTGGACTTGAATCAGTGGCCTGTTGTATTGCCTGTAGGTCCTGGGACTATTCTTGGACTTGAACCTGCTGTGCTTTCTGATGATCTTGGAATTATTCCATTTTACGTTCCCATCGTGGACTTGTCAGCCTCAACAAGCAATAACTGCATGAGTCAGAAGAAGCCTTCAGCTTCAGTGAGCCTGGCATAAGAGGTAGAACTGAAGTCTAAAGTCAGAAGGCTTTCACCCAGCCCCAAGAGCCAACATTCTGAATTTGGATTTCTAGTCTCCTGAACTGTAGAATTAATTCCAGTTTGTTAAAACTATCTACTTGTGTTTTTTCTGTTATACCAAGCACGAGAGAAGCAAGACAGAATTTGGTCCAGAGGAATGTGGTGCTGCTGTAACAGATCAAAAATGTGACCATAGATGTGGAGTGTGTCTTTGGAACTCAGATCCCTGCATTGAGACTATGGCAGGGACACTGGCAGAGAAATGGCAACAGCAGAGCTGAGAAACCAGCACAAGACAAGGCAATGGGCTTGCCAGCCCATGGAGTGAGAAAGCTGAATTCCTGTGTGCAGGAGGCTTCCTGGTGGAGTGGGTTGCCTTCACACAGTAATGGGTAGAACTGAAGAGCTCAGTAATACTTGCTGGAACAAAGCAGAGGCTGTGGCTGGCTTTTTCAAGACACCAAGGAAATGGGAATCTGAGCTGCCTCCATCCCAAAGAACAGGACCGTTGCCTTTGGGGTTTCACAGGGTGGAACCACCACAGCCTCCTAGGTTTCAAAGAGCTAGACCTTCACCAACTTGGTTCTGGAGTGTGGGGATGCTGTACATGAGTGGCAATGGGATGGGGCCATATGCATTGCCCAAAAGTGAGTGGGCGGGAATGACATGCCCAAGGGGCAGAAGTTTGGGGTGTGCTAGGCCAAGGGGATGAGGTCACCACTCAGATGGATTAGGAGAACTGAGCCACCCAATGAAGGAGACCAATATTGGTGGTAAGTTGACAAGGAGTGCCATTTTGTAGCTAGGGTTTTGTGTCATCTTGGCTGGGCCATGGTTTTGAGTGGCTTAGCAGCTAGATACACTTATTCCCCAGGATGAGATTTGGTAATCAACTCCATGGTGGAATCTGGTGTGAGATTTTAATAAGTAGAAGGGGAGCTGCCTTTGGGGTGTGGCCTGCTTCTACTATATGTGGAGAAGCTTTGAGAAAGATCCCTGGCCTTTTGGCACATCTGGATCCTGCATTTGGCCAAGTCTTCATCTCCAGTTCCTGGACTTGAACCAGTGTCCTTCTGGGTTGCCTGCTGATGCTGGGATTGTGTTTTTTCACCTGCTCATCATGGATTCATGACCATCAACAGCTAGTCACTGTGTGACTCAGAAGAAGCCTCCAGCTCCAGTGGGCCTGGAACAAGAGGCAGAGGTGAAGGCAAAGGTCAAGGGGCCTTCACAGAGTCCTGAGAGCTGGCACTCTGAATTTGGACTTCTAGCCTCCTCATCTGTAAGATAATAAATTCTTATTTGTTAAAGCCATCAACTTGTGGCAGTTCTATTACAGTAACATGAGAGCCAAGACACTTGTCAAACCCTCAGTGAAAACTGGCAAACTGAGTACAACAGAGAGGCAGGGATGGTACAGGACACAGAGATGGGCAGAGTCCAGAGCATGAAGAGATCGCCAGACTCTTAAACCAGGGATCAGCTCCTCACATGGCGTTAGCATTGGGAGTGAGAGGCCCTAATATGTGGGAAAACCAACTGGCCCACATGTTGATTTGATAGGCGGGGCATGAGTTGTGGGTCAGAGAGGAAGACCTATGGGACCCCAAGAAAAGAAAAGAGGTGAGGGAGCCAACTCTGTCTCAGGAAAGGGGCCTGGAGGTCTTCTAGCACAGGCCATGCCCACTGCACAGGGTGGGGAGAAATGCCACATCTTTCTTCCAGGGAGAAGCTGTAGGTTTGAATCCCCGACCTTTCAGTTAGCAGCTGAGCGTTTGCCCAATGAGCCACTAGTGAACCTTTTGTCTGTTACACGACATATATTATAGTCTATATAGGTGTTGTCTGCCATACATTTGGTGACATGCCAAGGAAGTGGATGTTAGAATGATCCTCACTGTGTGGCTGGGGAGTGGGGATGCTCTGTGAAGTACAAAGATGTGTCTACAGATATGAGCTGTGTATGAGGTCAGGTCTGACTGCTCAAATCTGGAGCCCTGACTGCACCCCAACCATCCCCAAGCTCTGTGGGGTCTGTGTAGGTGTTACTGTGTACAGTTATGGAGATGGCATGGGGGTAAGTGAGCATTCAGCATCCCAGTGCAACCTTTGGGGGACTCTGATTTGAGACTCTGATTTGAAATCATGCCAAGATCAGGTGACCCAGTATATGACCTCATTTCCTTGGCAACAGAGTACATAGAATTGGAATCCTGGTAACTAGGCCCCCACATTCTAGAGACAGCCCCTAGGCCAGCTCATTTGAGTGGAGACACTCAAAGTATGAGCATGTGGTCAAGTTGTTTCTCATCACACCCTGAAAACAACCTGGAGAAGTCCAGGAATTTGACCCTTTCACGAAGGTTGAGATGGGGTCTTAGCTCCCACCCCTGAAGTCTCTGGCCATTTGCAAAAAAGAACCAGAAGGTAACACAGAGTGGCCCTAGCAAGTCAACCTGGGCTAGAAATCTGGAAGGAAGAGATGACAGAACTGAAGAGGCAGAAAGTTGTTGGAGGAGGCAGGGTCCATTTGGGGGAGAGGTGAGTGGGTTTAGGGAAGGAAGCTAATGAAATCTGGGATATTTGGGAGGCCTGAGTGTTGAGGAAGATTATGAAAATGGTTGTGCTGCTGCTTCACAATGGGCAAGTGTGGGAGCTCCCCCAGTTCCATTCCCACTACCAATCACCAGTCCTGGGCTCATGGGACTGGTGCTGACCTAGAATGGGATGGTGGGTGGGTTTATTCCATCAAATTGGAATATGGGCTTGTGTGACACAGGTGGAGACCTGCTTTGTTTCCTTGCCCAATTCCCTCATCACATAAGATGTTGAGACCCTAGTCTCTACCTGGAGGTCCCAGTTATACCTTGAGTTCTACAATCATAAAGGAATGATAGTTTTGTCCATGGTCAGTGTATTAGGGTGGAGCTGGACAATGCAGGCACAGGCAGTCCCCCAGCCAATGGTGGACACAAGGAATTGTGAGCTCCTCTAAGGGGCAGAGAGGGATGGAGGTGGTTGTAAGGGGCCCTGGATGCCTCCGGTCTGCTTCTGAGCCTTGTTTCCACAGAGTTCCCCTCAGGAGATCCACGAGGAGGAGGAGGATGGCATCGTCCACCCCAAGAAAGGGGCCATGAAGCGCTGGTACAGACTCTGTGTGAGTGCAGGGGACAGGATCTCCATCCAAGGACCCCAGATGATCAGAGGGGGCCTGGGATCCAGACACCACCTGGAGGCCCCACGCTCTCTGCCAGGGCTTTTGTCAGGGGCCCCCAGTCTTCATCCTAAAGAATTGGCCACCCAACTTTTACATCTGCTTCAAAAGCCCTGTCCTCCCTCACCAGGTGAAAAGACACTTTCCCTCTATATGTAGGATGATCAGATAGGAGTCTTCTACCCTGTTTCCATGTCAGGTTTACATGTGTGTCCTGCATGTCACCCTTGTGTTAGTGTTTAATGCCAATCCTTGGTTCCCTGACATCAGTCAGCTACGCTGGCCTTTCATAGGTCCTCCCAGTGTCACACAGCTTCTTTTAACCAAAAATGCAGGGTTCAGTCTAGGATATACCTGTGTCTGCTATCTGCATTCTCAGGGAAACAATCACCAGCACCCCTCCACATCAGGAACTGTCCTGCCTTGCCTGCAGGTAACATTGCAGGCCGTGTTCCGCACTGCTAAAAGGACATGGAGGTGACATCTTCTGACCTCCTCCAATCTTGGGAGGGGAAAACAGAGTCACCATCAGCAGCTCAAGGTGTATTCCTAAGAGGCAGACCTACTGTCACCCTTCAGCCTTTTTACTAGCTCTCACACCAGCCATCCCTCCAAAGACAATCACTACTTCTCTGCTTTGCTTTTCTCTCTGCCGGGCATCTGTTTCTGCCCATAGTCTCTCTCTGCTGAGTGACTGCCACGGGGGTCCTGTGCAGGGATCTCACGTCCAAG
This sequence comes from Orycteropus afer afer, assembly GCF_000298275.1. NCBI lineage: Eukaryota > Metazoa > Chordata > Mammalia > Tubulidentata > Orycteropodidae > Orycteropus > Orycteropus afer. Next base: position 167,458 of record NW_006922266.1, on the reverse strand, counting down.
GATGCACTCTGCTTCACCTCCAGCTTCTCTCCTCACGGCAGTGAAATTGGCTCTCTGCCTCTATAAGGGTCCATTTTAAGCCTGCCAGAGTGACAAAACTAACTAATCCCAACATCAGAGTTCTACACACCATATTTGCATGGTCCCACCCAGCAATCAGGAGCTCGGGTGGTGTAGTGCCTAAGATATTTGACTGCTAACCCACAGGCTTGTGGTTCAAAACCACCGGCCACTCCTCAGAAGGAAGGTTGTTTAATATACTTCCGTAGTGATACTACCTTGGAAACCAAAGGGGGGGTGCTATGAGTCAAATCCAGCTCCACAAAAGTGGATGCATTTTTTGCTTTACCCAGTGTTCTGGTGGGAGTTACAAAGACTATGGCTAGAAAAGCCATACCAATTCATTCACTGCACCACACTCACTGATGGAAACTTTCATTGCTGCTGACCCTGGACAGATGCCTTTCTGCTGTCCTTTCTGCAGGGATGATAGTGACCCTGATATGTGTCCTCTTATGCTGGCAGCCTAGCACAGATCCCACTCATGGGATGCAGGGATTAGTGTTAGGGCCCTGCAGTTAGACTGCTTCTCAAACAGCTGTAGCAGTCACATGGCACCAGCAGTCTGTGAAGGCGGCTGGTCCCTGCATCTAGCCTGTCCTGATGTTATGGCTATTTGCATTGGTGCCAAGCTGTCAGGGCTGCACATGGCTTTGAGCTGTGGTCCTGAGCAGCTGAGCCACCTCTCACTCCTTTACCAGCCATCTGGATGCTTGCTCCCCAACTTGTCTGGAAGGTCCTTGGTCCTGTGAAGGTTGGTCTCCCACCATGGAATCTCCAGTTTCTCAACTTTGGCAGCATCTGGGACTACCATGACATCTCCTAAGCCCCTTCCATGTACAGAAAGAACAATCCATGTCATGCTTTGCCATCAAAAGGGATCTCATGGGATGTGTCTACTCTGTGTATTGTCTCCAATTGGGGAGGGGGAATGTGTCTGCCCAAGACATCACCACAGTTCTCTCTCATGCCCCACATTCAAGTCAGGAGCAGACCAGGACTCACCAGCATCTAGGGAACATCACAGAGCCCAGGGGGTAGGAGGTTCTGGGCTAGGACTCTGTGTCTTCGAGCAGACACTGGACCTGGCTCAGCCTCTGCTTCTTCATCTCTGCAGTGGGGTGTGTTGTAAGGACTCAAGGGGCTACTGCTCTTCTTACAAGAAGATGCCATGATTCATTAGTGATCACAATGGTTTACACTCCCTCATGTTTTTTAACATCCTAACCACACATTCAGCATGGAAAGCCGAGCCCTGATTTCTGTTGGAGACACTCGTGTCCCAGCTCCTGCCACAAATCACTGGTCTCAGTTTGTGTTCCCAATCGACCTGCTGTGTCACTGGGCTGCCTGTGACAGTATGTCCTTCCTCTGTCCCAACCCAATGTGTCTGTGGCTCAGACCAAGAAGTGGAGGAGGCTGGCATGGTGTAGACTGTCAAGGTAAGCAGGGTGGACAAGCTTGTGGGATGCCTGGTACCTGCCATTATGGAGGGGGACTTGGCCTACATGCAGGTCTTTATGTGCACCTTCAGACATTACACCATCCACCCGGAATGTCCTGAACATCATGTTCAAAATTGAGTGCCCACCCTCTGTCAACAGCTACCAACTGTAAGTCCGAAATATTGCTTCACCATCACAGCCTTGGTTTGTTCCCTAAGGGACCAATCTTCTAGGATTCCTGAAGGGATCCCATGGGACCGACCATGAGAAATGTGCACCCTGAGCCCAGCTCTGTAGAAGACCCTGTCTGAAAGGCTGTGATGTATCCTTTTCTTGTTTTCCTCTCTCACATGAAAACTCAGCCTCCCCTCTCCCTGACCATGTGCCCTTAAGTAAACATTTCCCATTTGTAATGGGGTTGTTATGTCATCTTGTGAGAGCCTATACTTGGTGTCACCAGAATGGGGATTCCTGGTGATCAGAGGGGTCTCTGGCCAGGTAGGTATTGGTGAAGGTGCAGGTGGAGTGGGTGACTCAACAGTTGTCTGTGAAGTCCTTACTGCTGTAGATACTGTTCTAGCAATTTGCATCATTCCATGAACTAAGCAAACAGGAAGCCCCACCCTCCTGGGCCTCCATTTCAGTCACAGAGTCAGACAGGAAGTCCAGCCCATGTTGCCTTCCATTTCAGTCAGGGAATCCTACGGGAAGCCCTGCTTTCCTGGGCCTCTATTTCAGTCAGAGAGTCATACAGGAAGGCCTGCTTTCTTGGACCTCCATTTCAGTCAGGGAATCAGGCTGGAACACTGTGCTCCTGGACCTCCATGTCAGGGAGTCAGAGAGCAAGTCCCACCCTACTGATCAGGCAACCATCAACAGTGCATTAGAGGTGACACCCGCACACCTCCTCCAGGTATGGGTGCAACTGCCTTCATTTTGCTGGGGACAGCACACCTCAGGACCAGCGGAAAGAGTTAGTGGACTTTCAGTGGAGAAGGAGGGGATCCTGTCTCTTCAAGGGGTGGGGCTTGTGAGGACCTCAGTTTTCATTTGGGCTGAGAGTCTTTGGATGTTGCACATCCTGAAGGACCTGGGGTGCCACCTGCAAGACAGCAGTCACAGAATCAGAAGGTGGAGACTCTTAATCTTGGGGAGCAAAGGACAGCCTGGGGACTCAGAGAGGTTCCTGAAAGAACCTGTGCCCCTAAATTGTCCTCCCAGCTCTGCGTGACCCTGTACCTATGGGCACCCAAACAGGTGGTTTCAGAAGAAACTTGCTCCAAGATCCCAAGCCCCATTGGTGGAGGATCAGCTGCATATGGTTCCCTGTCCCTTGTGGAACACTGTTGGTGGTCGAAGAAATCTTCATGGGCACAGAAAACTAAGCAGAACACAGGTACACAAGCTGAAGACATAGGAGGTTGGGCAGAGGGACCCCTTAGGTCCCTCAGCCTGAGCAGACTGCGGCAGGAGGTACCTCATATGTACCCAGTGTGGGTAGGCTGGGGCAGGGGGCTGTCACGTGTCCCTCAGGGTCATGTATTCATGAAGCATCCTGAGAGCTGTAAAGTGAAGGTGCAGAAACACTCTCCTGGCCTCCGGTGCTAACTCGCCTATGGCAAGGGGCCAGACAACAAATGGGGATGTAAGTCGTGCTTCTGAGGAAGGAACCATTGGTGAAACCATTAATGGAGAGAACCCAGACACCAAGTTTCTGTTGTAGCCCTTCCTCAGTGACCAGGCCTGCCACTGCCAGGAAAGCTGGAGTGGGTGAGCACAGGAGTGGGCTCTGGAAGAGGTATGCAGACAGAGAGACTCAGCCCATTGCACGCATGTCCTGGAAGTGCAGTGTGCTGGAAAGGACAGGCCTCTGACCTTGCTCTTCAACATCCACTCACCCCCAGGGCCATCGCCTTCATTCTGGGCCACTGGCTAGATGACTACCCAGAGGATTTCCATTAGTCCCCGGACCTCCCCTGCCTCAAAGCAGTACTGGAGTACCTTCATGTGAATATGCCTGGCTCAAACTTGGAGCACCATGCCCAACTTCTCGTTGGCGAGCTACATCACCTGGAGCTGCCTGAGGCAGAACCAGCAGGTGAGGAGGACTGGGCATCTCTGCCTCTGAGTGGTATGGGGGCATGCATGGTGCAACACAGGAAGGATCCCATAGGCTCGTGTTGGGCCAAAGCTCACAGTCACCTAAAACCTCTAAATGTGTGAAAAAAGGGAAGACGTCCTGGGAGGAAATCTTGGGAAATGGTTCTCATCATGACAGTGGGATGGTTTATGTTAGTGGAAAGGCATGAAGAAAGGCGCTCATGTGGTTGAACTTTTCTTCTGTTCAAGCTTCACAGACAAGACCAATACCCATTGTTAAGAGTAGCCCAGGATACAGCAGCATCTACAGAACCAACTCAGGGATCAACTGGGGAACTCCAACCTGTTAGTGCAACAAATAAGGAATTCCATGAAGCACCAGATCCAACATCACCAGCTCCATCACTTGCAGGTGATGGAGAGCCAGCAACACCTGGTCCATCACCACAAGTGCATAAAGCACCCGCTGGTGCTGTGGGTCCAGACTCTGAAACAAAATCAGAGCCATGTAGAACTCCAGGCCCTTCATCATCAGCTCCATTACTGGAAGCTGATGGAGAGCCGGCTGGAGAGCTGGAAATTCTTCCTGGTCCATCACCAGAGATGAATCAAGAACCCTGTGGTGAGGTGGGTCCAGACCCTGAAACAAAATCAGAGTCCCATATCATCCCAGATCCACCATAACCAGCTCTACCACTAGAAGCTGACAGAGAGCCAGCTGGAGAGCTGGAAATTCTTCCTCGTCCATCAACAGAAGGGAATCAAGAACCCTTGGGTGATGTGGATCCAGATGCTGAAACAAAAGCAGAGCCCCCTACCCAGATTGACCAGGATCAGCTCCATCACTGGAAGCTGACAGAGAGCCAGCTGCAGAGCTGGAGGTTCTTCCTGTTGCATCACCAGAAGTGTGTTAAGAGCCCTCTGGTGATGTGGATCCAGATGCTGAAAGAAAATTAGGGCTCCCCAGAGCCACAAATCCACCATCACCAGCTCTATCACTGGAAGCTGGTGGAGAGCCAGCTGGGAACTGGAAATTGTTCCTGGTCTACTACCAGAAGTGATTGACGAACCCTGTGGTGGTTTGGGTCCAGATGCTGAAACAAAATCAGAGCCCTATAGAGCCCCAGATCCACCATCAGCAGCTCCATTCCTGGAAGCTGGTGAAGAGCCAGCTGGACCTTGTTCATCTTCCACCCCGACAAGCAAATGGAGGACACCTTGGTAATATGGATCGTGATCCAGAAACACCATCAGAGCTCCTTAGTGCACCAGATCCAGCATCACCAGCTCCATCACCACCACCTGACGGAGGGCAAACTGGAGGTCTGTAGACTCTTTCATGCACACTGCCAGGAGGAAATCGTGACCCACCTTCTGATGTCCATCTTGTTCCTCCCCTAATGTTGTGGCTTAGTAAAGCACTATATTCTCCATCTCTAGATATGGCTCCGGCCCGACAGGCTGATCCTCGTGCTGTTCCTTTTCCACAGAAGGTCCCCTAGAAACCGCACTGTTATTCTGACACCAAAGTGGTGCTTTTTTGGTATTTCTTCAGTATTCTCCCCGCTCACTTTATCCTTTATGCTATTTTAACTGGTAGATGTCTAATTCAATAAAGTTTTGACTTAATAGTTTTTATGCATATGACATAGTGGCTTTGTGTAGTGTCACAATTCTTTCCTAACATTATAAGTGTCTGCTACTGAAGTGAGTGACTCCACTTTGTAACTCTATTTTTATAATGTCCAGCTATAAGTAGCAAGCAATATCTTGCTAAAACTCCATTTTATGTAACTGAAGTGACCATCTATCTCATCCTGCGCCCACTCCCTGTGGGTTCAGGGGTACCCCACTTTTTGCATATTAAGCACCTAAAACACTTCTAGATGAATGCCTTTCCTAAAGCACATACTCTGAGGTGGTTATCAGAACTAACTTCCCTCACCCCTCAATGAACACCTGTGGAAGAGCACGTACTCTGAAGTGGTTATCAGAACTAACTCCCCTCAGCCCCCAATGAATGCCTGTGGTATAGCACGTACTCTGAGTCCTTGAAACTTCAGCATCTTCTTCTGTATTATCACTTGCTTGCCTCTTGGCTTTATAAAGCCTACCTAAAATCAGACTTGATGCTGCAACATAGGAGCATGTTTCAGCTTCCTGCAGTTGACAAGCCTAAATAAAACTCTTTTACCCAAAAGTGGACATTGTAGTTGCTTTATTTTAAAATGAACCCATAACACTACCAAAAGTTTTTCATTACCGCAACAGAAATCCTGTACCCATAATGCAGGCCCCATGTTCCCACCCTCAGCCCACGGCAATCAGTCATGGGCTCTCTGTGTCTACTGATTCATCTCCTTGTGTATTCATCTCAAAGGGGAAATAGCTGGTCCTTTGCACCTTACCTCCTTCATTTAGTTTAGTGTCTTCAAGCATCATCTGTGCTTTAGCTGACATCAGGATCTACTTCTTTTTAAGGTTTAATGGGGTCCCGTTATATGGATGGAGCATACTTTATTCATCCATTCATCTGCTGATGGATGACAGAGTTGTGTCCAGCTTTAGACAGATGTGAGTAGTACTGCTGTGAGCATTTGGGGACAGGCATTGCATGAGTGCCTGTGAACAGGATAATGGGAGAGGAGGGGAGGGAGGAGGTGGGAAGGGTGAGGGCATAGTCCAGATGTGGGGAGTGAGAGTTAGGAGGGAAAAAGAAGCAGACAATCTATGACAGCTGAGGAGGTGGGAGAGGCCTGGTAAACTCTCAGATGTCAGTAACAAGGATTCAGGGTGGTCCTGGTGCAGCATTGGTGTGAGTGTGGAGGCAGACAGGGTTAGACCCAATGAATGAAGTGGGAAAGAAGGGGCGAGGACTCCACCACCAGGTGTGGTAATGAGGATGTGGGCAGGTCAGAAGTCAGCCCTGGAATGGTCAGTTAGGAGAAGGCTTGGCCACCAAGAAGGCACAGATGTGGGAGGAATGGAAGAGAAGGGTTCAGTGAGGGTTCCCTGTGAGCAGTGAGGGTGCAATGAACAGGGCCACACACAGGTTAGGAGTAAGGAGGAGGTAGGAAGAGATAGGCCAGTAGAGGCATAGGTGGAGGGAGATAGGAGATGGCAAGGCTGAGAGGAAGCCCAGATGTGGTTACTAGGGAGGTGGGAGGGGTGAGGAAGCAGCCTAGGTGTGGGATGTGAGGAGGGACGACTGGCCAGGATTCAAACTGGGTGTGGAAACTGAGGAAAAGGAAAGGATTAGAAGAAGGCACAAATCTGGGGAAGGAGGAATGGTAAAGGTCAGGTCCCAGAGGGAGGGAGTTAAGGTCAGCCCAGGTGTGGGAAGTGAGAAGGTGGAGTGGTCTTCAGAGTCAGGAGGTGGAGAGAGAGTCAGGCAGAGGGCCAGGTGTGTGAGTGCAGAAGTAGGAAGGCAGGAGTCAGCCCAAGGATGGTTAATAGGGAGAAAGCATGAAAAACCTTATGGGTGAGTAACAAGGGGGTGGGAGACACAGGTCTCAGTAATAAAAAGGTTAGCGGAGTCAGGAGGTGTTTGCCCTTTGGGAAGTGTGGAAATGAGAGGAGTCAGGAGCAGTACATATATGGCGGGGGAGGAAGTGAGGCAGGCAGGTGAAAGAGCAGGTGTGAGTGAGAAGGTGGGAGGAGTCTGGAGGCAGCTCAACAAAGGACGTGGACAGAAGGGAAGAGTCAGGTATGGGCAGTGAGAAGGTGGGGGAGCAGGAGAAGGCCTAGAATTGAGTAATTTGGAGGCACGAGGGATTGACTGAATGCCACACTTAGGAATTGAGGAGGAAGAAGGAGTCAGGAGGTAAGACGTGGGCTGGGTGAGGAGAAAGTATAGTTGAGAAGAGTGAGCCTGGTGGCTAGGCTACAATAAAAGATGTGGGGAATGAGGGGTGGGAAGGGGTGGGAAGCAGCCTAGTTTGGGCCAATGAGGAGGTGGGAGGGGACAGAAGCCCACTCAGGTGAAGAGAGAAATTTTGAAGGATGCAGCTGCCAGTCCAAAAGGAACTTGAAGCTGTGGAGGGACCAGAGGACAGCCCAGTTATTGGTAGGAAGTTGGAGTGGGCAAGAGGTATTGCAGAACTGAGGAATAAGGAGGTGGTTGGGGTCAGAAGGCAGTGGGCAGGAGGCAACCCAGGTGTGTGTACAGAGGAGTTGGGCAAATTAACAGGCTCCCCTGTGTTAGAGTGAGGAGCGGAGAGGTGGCAGGTGAAGGCAGAACCTTATAGTTAATGAGATCAGAGGGCTCAGAAGAAGACACAGGTGAGATCAGAGAAGGGAAAGTCCAAGGAGCAGCTGAGGGGTGCAGAATGAGGGGAACAAGGCAGCGGAGGGTTCCCTGTTCTCCAGCTTTTGCTAGGAGTGTGTACCAGGGTATGAGGAAGCTTCATTGAGGGGACAAAGTGAGGGCTCTTCTCCAGGGGCATCACACTGAGGGCACTCGGGTCCCAGGCTCAGCTTGTGGGGGACCTCTCTGGCCAAGATGAGAATTATGTGCCTCTGGAACCTGGGGAACACTGGGCCTGAGCCACCACATGCATATCTGGGAAACTGGGAAAAGGGGCAATGCAAAAAAAGCTCAGACTCTCAACCATGTTTTCCAGGCATCTGGGCCTGTCTCAGCCCACTGCAGGGAGAAAACATCAGTACACATACACGTGTGTATCAGGACAGACACATGCTGTGAGTGAACCCTAAAGCTGACCCATAAACAATGTCATCAATGTCATTTGTCCTTGGTGAGCTGACCACCCACTCACAGCCACAAGCCAGACCAGGAGGAATGGCCTCAGGTAGCTAAAAGCTCTTCTCTGACCATCTCCCATCTTCCAGCATCATTTTGCTGGTAGTGTGTGGCCTCCATATCCTACAGAAAAGCAAGACTGAGGATCAGGGACTGAGGTTCAGAAACTAGAGAAAGAGGCCTAGGATGAACAGGGCAGGAATCCCAGTGCAGCAGTCACTGATAGAAGGCTCTATCCCGCAGGACACAGGAAGGAAATGGGAGCAGAATGAGGAGTTCTTGGTGTTGGGACTTGAGGCCTGGATCCTCCTTGACATGGGGCAAGAGGTCTGGGAAAAATTGGCCCTTGGGAACCTTGTCCCAAGTGGTGTGTGATGAGGCAATGGTCTGGGCCCTGGACAGCCTGTTCTACTCCACAGTCCATCTTTGCAGGCAGTAGGGTGGAGGATGGATGACCCTCTGACAGTAGGTCTGAAGTCAGGAGCCTTGGAGTCAGGAGAGTTTGTGAACAAGAGCTGTGGGGTTTAACCCAACTTCTGCAGAATCACTCCTAAGGAAAGGTGTCATTAGTGGTCCTGGAACTAGTCTGTGTCAGGTCTCTGGCTCAGACCTGCTCTCAAGGGGGTCAAGTGTCCTATGGCTGATGCCACTGTGGGCACTGCTGACCACCAGTCCCTCCCTTTCCAGGCAGCCTGGAGAAGACAGAGCCCATCTCCCTCTTGCTCATGCCATCCCCAGGATTCTGACAGTATGGCAATATCAATGAGTATGTGTTGAATGCAATAATGAATCTGTAAGCTTCTTTTAAACTTTCTGTAATTTTAGGGGTGTGTAAGGTTCCTAAAAGTAATGAGTTGATCCTCCATTGTCCTAGATACACATTTGAGTAATATAAGGGAAGGAAAGCTGTCCATACCAAAGCTATAGCCGAATGTTCAGAGTAGCCTTATTCATGGTAGCCAATTAGTGCAGGCAATCCACTCGTCCATCACCCGACCAACCTTGCAGGCCACCAGGTTTCTCTCTATCCATTATATGGCTCCTTGAACCCTGGGATACAGCCATGAAAACACTTTTCAACTACTTCTGGTGCATGTACAAGTTCAAATGAGCACAGTTAAGTGTTCTGGGATTTCCATTCTGTGCAACGTTATCCATAATTTTTATAATCTACACAGTCAAATTCCTTCCCACATTCAATAAAACACAGGTCAACATCTTTGTGGTATTGCAGAAAGGGCATGGGGACGGCATTCTCTTACCTTCTTTAAATTCATGTGGTGGAGACAGGATCAGCATCAACAGCATCATCCCAAGGCTATAGACACATTCTACTCTTGGTTCTTCTCTGACTTGGTGTGGGTGAGATACCTCATTGTTGCCTGTGGGATTGTTGATTTTAAGCCTAACAAAATGGCTAAACTGACCAGTCCACTCATTAGGATTCTATGAATGCATCTTATTTGCACAGCCCACCCCCACAAGGGCACAATGTCCCTTAGTTCCATCATTAGCAAAGTATCCAACCCCCTTGGTGGCTCACATACACCTCACTTTTGTGAAGTTCCACCCAATCATCTGATGGGAATCATAAAGACCATGGTTATAAGAGCCAGACAAAATCATTCCTTGAACCCAGGTATTCTCTGTTGTTAGTGAAGATCCATCTGCATCAGTAATGCTATATCTCATGCCATGACCTTTTCTAAATCTGGCATAGATTTCTGGCAGTTCTCTGTCAATGTATGGTTATAGCCATTTTAAAATTTCCTTTAGCAGAATTTTGTTGTGTGTGAAGTTAATGGTACTGTTCGATACTTTACCAACCCCATGGATCATTTTTCTTTGGAATGGGCATGGATCTGAATTTCTACCAGTGGGTTGGCCAGGAAACTGTCTTCCAAATTTCTTGGCATCGACAGTGAGCACTTTCACCATTACATATGTTTGTTGGATTATTTCAATTGGTATTTCATCAATTCCCAGAGCCTTGTTTTTCACCAATGCCTTCATGGAGCTTGGACTTTTTCCTTCAGTACCATTGATCATATGATGCCTTCTGAAATGGGTGAACATTCACCAATTCTTTCTTAATACAGCAACTCTGTATATTCTTTCCAGCATCTTTGAATGCTCCTGAATCATTCAACTTTTTGCCCAAAGACTATTTCAATATTGAAACTTGAGGCTAGATTTTTCCCTTCAATTGTTCCATCTTGAGAAATGCAGAAAGAATACTTCAAGGAGCTAGACTGTATAAAGGACAGCACAAGCTTAGTATTGGGGGAAGACTAACTATGAACTCATGATACAGATATGCCACAATCTTGCTGCTGAAAGTGAAGAAGACTTGATGAACGTCAAAGACGAAAGGCTTCAGGAAGGATTACACCTCCACATCAAGTAAACAAGAACTTCACAACTGGACCAATAAAGACAATGGTGATAAACAGAGGAAATGTTGAAGTTGTCAAGGGTTTCATTTTACTTGGATCCACAATTAGTGCCCTAGAAAGCAGCATTCAAGAAAGCAAAGGACATATGACATTGGGAAAGTCTGCTGGAAAATATCTCTATAAAATGTTAAAAAGCAAAGATGTCACTTTGAGGACAAAGGTGGGCTTCACCTAAACTATAGTATTTTCAATAGCCTCATATGCATGCAAAAGCTGGACAATGGAAAAGACTTTAAGAACAGACCCATTGAATTATGGTGCTGGTAAAGAACATTGACACGATCATGAGCTAGCTGATGAATGAACAGAGCTGTCTTGAAAGAACTTCAGGCAGAATCCTCCTTAGAAGGGAAGATGGCAAGACTTTGTCTTTCATACTTTGTACATGTTATCAGTGGGGACAAGTCCCTTGAGAAGGACATCATGCCAGGTAAAGTAGAGGGTCAATGAAAAACAGGAAGACCCTCATTAAGATGGTTGACACTGCGGCTACAAGAATGGCTTCATATGTACCTACAGGAATGGGCAGTATTTCATCCTACAGTGAGTGCATGGGTCCTTCTGAATCAGAACAAATGTGACAGCACATAACCCTCACCACCATCACCAGCAGCACAAGGAGCTCTCTGGTTCCCTTGACAAGTGATATTAATTGAATCCTGTTCTATAAAAAGATAAGGGGAAATCCTTAGCCCTGCAACTGTGAGCATAGCCTTGTTTGGGGAAAGGGATTTTCTCTTTACAGGTGTGATCAGTTAAAGTTCATGAGGTCATCCTGGGGTAAGGTCAGTAATCATCCTAATCCCCTGGGGATGGCATTGTATAAAACAGGACAGATATGAAAACAGGATGGAAAAATGACATGGTGAACACTTGCCACCTCCTCACGTGACTCCATAAAGGATGAGGAGAGGGAATCAAGATCAACATTCACCCAAGGCTGATTTGTATGGAGTGGAAGTCAGATAGACTTCCATTCTCCAACCTTCTACCAATGCTGACCCCATTTGCCCGTCCCATGGTGCTCTCTACTTCTCTGAATAATTGAAAATTTCTTACAGTGGCCATAAAGAAGTCACAGAGCACACTCACCATTGTGGGGTCTATTACTGGAGTAACAGGGTACAAATGAGGATCTGGAACAACTCAGGATAGGATTCTTTTGTCAGGACAGCTTCTTGGCCATGCCTATAGGTAGACCTGTCTCTTGAATCTTGTACTCTCAGCCCCTCAGCCTGGCATCTGCCCTGTTCAGGGAGGGTAAGAGTTACAAAGCTCTTTAGCTCCACCAATAAGTGCCTGGAGGTACGGAACTCTTCCATCAAGCTTCCTGCCCTAAGTTGCTCAGCTCTCTTGACCCATGGGTTATTGGCCAGCCCACTGTAGCCACCTGGCTCCCTGGGCCAAGAAGCCCTCTGCACCAATTTGCACCAGTCTCCTGGTTCTGGTGCCAGTGCTTCTCTCTGTCTCTAGTGTTACAGCTCTTGCACTATCTCCTGGATCTAAGAGGTGCTCAGCACAGAGACCCTGGGTCCTAGAGCTTCTCCATGCTCTTCTTCTTTGAGATAGTGAGGTCCCCTTTCTCTACTTCTGGGATTGTCGCCCTTAAGCCCAGCAGGGAGGTAAATGGACTAATCCCTTCAGCAGGGTTCCATACACCTCATTTGCTTGGCACCAACCCCATAAAGGTGCCATACACCTTATATGCATTATTAGGAGGCTAACCACTCTCCTTGGATGGCAGCAGTCTTCTTTTTTACATTGGCCCACCTAATAATTTTGTGGTGGTCACAAGACCAGAGCTAGAGGGGCCCTATGAAGTAATTCACTGCACTTTACTGTGTCACACACACAAGGAAGAGAGCACGTGAGGATCTGTCTACAAACCAAGAAATACCCGGAGCTGCCAGAAACCAGAAAATGACAAGGAAAGATCTTTTCCCAAATCTGTCAAGAGAGCATGGCCCGGCCAACACCCTGAATTCAGGCTCCCGACCTCCAGAACTTTGAGACTATACATTTCTGCTGTTTAAAGCCACTCATGTTGCATATTTAAAGTCAATGCTAAAAGCACATACAGGTGGCATCTTTTGACCTTCGCTAACTTCACAAGTTTCCAACTTTTGCATTCCAGTCACCAGTGATAATGAACACATCCTGATTGCATGTTTGGTCAATTTCAGACTGTAGAAGCTGATAAAATTCTTCAATTTCCTCATCTGTGGCTTTGGTGGTTGGGGCAT
>NW_006922266.1:144554-150576 GCF_000298275.1 Orycteropus afer afer | reverse complement strand
GGTTCAAACCCACCAGCCACTCCTCGGAAGGAAGGTTGGGCAATCTACTTCCATAGTGTTCCTGCCTTGGAAACTCAAGGAATCTCTATGAGTCGGGTCCGACTCCATGGCACATAACAACAACAACAACAACTTCACCAGAGGGATACAGCATCACCAGCAGCAGCCCAAGGCATATTCATATGAGCACAGGCATGCTGCCAACCCCCAGCCTTTTTCCAACCCTTACAATAGCCGACCCTCCCAAAGTACTCACTACTTTTCTGCTGGATTCAAGAATTCATTGCAATGGCCACATAGAACCCACAGACAATACTCACAATTACGGGGTTTGTTAGGGAATAACAGACTATAATTCAGCTTCAGGAAAGTGCTCATGATAAAATTCTTCCCTCAGGACAGTCACCCCTCTGGTATGCCCTTCAGCATGCCTCTCTGGCCCTTGGCCTTTAGACTTGCCTTCTGCCCTTCTCTGATAATTGTTGCAAAGCTCTTTTGTCTCTGCTGATAGGTACATACCCCATTCTTCCAGTAAGACTCATTCCCAAGGGCACTTAGCTTTCCCAGTGTTTGCACCAGCAAGCGTTAAGCTCTGTCTCTGGCTGCGTGGCTCCGCTGCTGCTGTCTCTCAGCTAGGCATTTCTCTCAGCTGGGCATATCTCTGCTAAGGAGGTCCAAGTCAGGGATCTCGGGTCCAAGGACATGCTCCACTTCACCTCCAACTCTTCTCTTTTAATAGCAGTGAGATCTCCTCTGTGCCCTAGGAGGGCTTTTGAGTGACAAACTAACCAATCCAGACATCAGAGTTCTACACACATCATTTGCATTGTCCCATCCAGTTATCTGCTGGTAGTCACAAATAATATGGCTAGAAAAGCAATTCCAAGTAATCCTGTGCACCACGGGCATCCACAGTACACTGAGATACTGGAGAGTGGTGGTTAGAGCCCAGGACCTGGGTACTGTGTGTGCTCATGGTTCCTGGGATGTCTTTGCTTCTAAGCCCTATCAGTGGAAAAAAATTGGGGATAGATATGTTTAAGACCCACGAGTTCCTTCTACAACCCAAATGCACCATCTTCCCTCCCATCTCCTGACATGTCTGTGTCCCCTTTCAGGCCAGAGAAACTTAAAGTGTTGCTGTTTGACCTGTGGGAGAGGTGTTGAGCAGAGAAAGAGGTTTTTTTTTAGCACATTAATGAGTCCTGGGGCCATCAGTGGGTCAGAGCAGAGGCCTCTGGATCTAGGATATGGAAAGAAGGAAGACCAGCAGGTGCCATGGCTCAAGGGCCTTCCCAGAGGGTGCTCTGTGCACTGTGAACAAAGGATTGTGACTTGCAGGGTGGTGGGTGTTGGAGAGTTTGAAATAAGGGCATGGAGATAGTCATTTTGGCCTGTGTGGGCCATGGTACAGTCAAAGTTTTTGGCATGGTGAATTTTGTGTCACCTTGGCTAGGCTCTGGTGCTCAGTTGTTTAGTCAATCACTTATCCAGATTTTGCTTTAAAGGTTTTAGAAATGATTAATATTTTCAATTAGTTTATGTTAAGTAAGGGAGATTACTCTGATAATGTGAGAGTGGTCCTCATTCCATCAGTTGAAGGGTTTATGAGCAAAAATGGAGGATTCAGTGGTCTGTGATTCTGGCTCAAGCCTGGAATGTGGAAATCCTGTGATGTTTCCAGCTTGCCTGGTATATGGATTTAGGGTCTTCCAGCTCTCAGACCCATTCAAAGTTATTCCTGAAAATCAATCCCTGTCTATCTATCTGTCTGTCTGTCTGTCTATCTATCATCTATCTATCTATCTATCCATATCTATCATCTATCTGTCTATTATTTGTCCATCTATCTACCAGTCTGTCTATTCCTTCATCTATCCATCTATCCACCTGTATATGCATGTCTATACATGTGTCTATTTATCTGTATATCTGTCTGTCTTTCTGTCTCTCTATGTGTCTATGGATCTGTCTGTCTTTCTACCTATCTATCTTCTATTTATCCATCCATTCATCTATCCATCCATCTACTTTTCTCTGGAGAATCCTGACTAATACAATTAATGAGCATTAATTTCTACTGTCATTACTTCACAACCATTACTATGAAAATATGGAAGAAAATTAGAACACTGCAGATGGACAGAAAGTGAAAATTAAATACCTACCTGTCAGAGGCCATCACATAGTGGTCCCTTGAGTCTTTCTTCAGGCATATACAAGCATAGACCCAGTAAGATATATATTGATTGTAGTGGATTGAGAGGTGGTCTCAAAAGATATATCCACACCCTAATGCCTCAACCCTGTGACTATTACCTTAAATGACAAAAGACTAAATGGGAACTTATTTGGACATATGATCTTTGCAGACATAATTAAGTTAAGGATCTCCAGATAAGATCATCCTAGATTACCCAAGTGGGCCCTGAATCCAATGACCAGTGTCCTTATATGAGGCAGAGGAGAGACATAGACACAGAGAAGAAGTCCACATGAAGATGGAGAGAGAGATGGGAGTGATATGGCCACAAGCCAAGAAACTGTGTGGGCCACCAGAAGCGGAAAGAGATGAGAAAAGACCCACCCCTAGAGCCTTTGGGGGATCTCGGCTCTGTGAGCTCCTTGATCTAAGATTTCTGGGTTCCACAACTGAGAGAGACAATAAATTTATGCTGTTTAAGCCACCAAGTTTGAGGCAATATGTTGGAACAGCTCCAGGAAGTTAATACACTGATGTAAATATTTCTTCAGCTTGTTTGGTTGTTTTACATTTAATTTCAGACTCACCCTCTCTGGGGACCAGTTGCTTCTGTCCTGTCTGTGGATGCCCCAGGATTCTCCCATGGACAGGGGAAAAGATGATCCCAAGGTTTTGTCCAATTACAATGGGGCAGTGAGCATCCCTGTGCCTCTTAGTGACTTTTACCCTGAGATTAATTCCCTGCTGAGTTGTAGGGGTTAACAGGATGTCTCAGTGGTTTGGCTGACACTATGTAATCACCTACCATTTTGTGATCTGACATGAATAGTCAATCAGTGGAAAGAGGAGATTCCTTGGGGGTATGCCTTGCATCTATGGTATAAACCAAAGTGCTGACACAGGTAACTCTCTCTGGATCCTGTGTGACCCCCACTCCCTGAGACATAAGGAGCAGAGCCACAATCTTTTGACCTTCTGATTTTGGATTCCTTGGAGAAATGGTTAATTTCAGGGAAAGCATATAGCCATCCTGGAAGGCTTGGTGAACCAGAAAGTAAGGAAATGTTCAAAAATAGTTGGAAACAAAGCAAAAGGACACATATGTCACCTTGGTTGAGCTCATGCTGGCCTGGCGTGCACCAGATTGGCATTAAAAATGGACAGCAATGAATGAAAACATATTGGTTGATGAGGAAACCAAGCATGCATGACGATAGTTTTTGAAAAGGGGAAGGACTCCTCATGAGAGGACAAAGCAGACTGGTAGACACAGGAAGAGGAAATAAACACAAAGTGATCACGTTGCAGCCACCGGTGTAGAAGTAAACCCACTGCCACTAAGTCCATGCTGACTCACTGCCCCCAGGAGGACAGAATAGAACAAATCCAGAGGGAATCTAAGGCTGTCATTTTTATTGAACCCAAGCCCAAATGAAACTCACTGCCATGGAGTTGATTCTGCTGCCTTAGAAGACAGAGTGGAATTGCCCCATGTGGCTTCTAAGGCTGTCATTTTTAGGGAAGCAAAGTACAAACCAAACCCACTTCTATCAAGTCAATTATGACTCACAGAGCCCCTAGAGAGCAGTGAAGAGTGGCCCAGAGGGTATCCAAGAATTTTATCTTGATGGAAGCAAATCCCAAAGCAAACCCAGTGCCATCAAGTTGATGCCGATCCACAGTGCCCCTAGAGGACAGAGCAGAATTACATAGGATTTCCAAGGCTGCAAATCTTTACAGAAGCACATTACCACATCTTTCTCCCACAGAGCAGTGGGTGGGCTGAAGAACTTACCTTTCAGTTAGCAGCTAAACACTTTAACCATGTTCCAACTGGGCTCCCCGTTGTACTTACCAGTGGGAGTGAAAATCACTGGGAAAGGATGCTGGGGACAGGGAATTCCTGTGACCTCAAAGCCTCAGCAGGTTGCTGGCATGTTGATAACTGGGAAAAGTGCCCTCAGGCCAGACATGTGGCAGCCACGATCCCAACCGTGTGGTCCCTATGAGTGTGGCCAGTGATGAGAAGAAACAGCATGTCAAGCCTCCTGACCTTGTGTGTTGGGGAAGGCACCCCAACATCACTGGGGATCCACCCTGCCTCTAACCACCAAGACTGGTGTGGACTCTCAAGCACATCCAAGTCACCAGGGACAAAAAGGATGGGACACTTGTGTAGCTGCATAAGTGCATCTACTGAAACCTACACAAGCTGTCAGAGGACACTTGGTCTTCATGTTACACATTCCATAGAACACTGTGTCATAAGGGCTTTTTCCTAAACCAACATATATGTCTGACAGGCTGACAGGCAGTGCCTGCTTCTTATTCCATGATGCACTTCACCAGCCCCTTATTGGTCATGATGTCTTGTGGTTTCCTGTTTGTTCTTACAAAGAGCCCAGAACTACATCAGTGTGCACATTGAGTGGGCATTGCCAGAGTCCATCTGAGGGATGGTTCACTATCAGAGCAATCATAGACCTTTATTTCCTCCCCAGCCCTGCTCTTAGTGAGCTTTAAACTTTATTTAATGGATTCAAACATCACGACTGGTAAAAAATAAAAATTCATAGAAAAAAAAAAGGTGTGAGATCATGTTTGATCTCAAAGAATTGGCCAGGGAAAACCTTATGAATAACAGAGAAACACTTTCTGATACATTACTGTGCAACTTTATGAATAGTCCGGAAACATTGTCCAATACAGCTGAGACAGATAGGTCACTTCGGTTAGAAAGCTCTCAAAATAGGACTGGGAAAGAGCTGCATCATCAGACTAAAACCAGCCTTACGCATATGGATATGGTACAGCTTTCAAGACCTCCATTTGCTGACGTGGCACCACTCAAATTGAGGAAAAACAACTGTAAACATCCAATAATAATCAGAACATGAAATATACGAAGTATGAATCTAGGAAATTGGAAGTTGTCAAAGACGAAATGGAACACAAAAAGATTGATATGCGCGGGTTCCGGTAAGATGGCTGATGAGGCAAGAAGACTGCACAGACCCTCTTCAACAAAGAAAAGGGAAACCAATTAACACAGACAGAGAAGGTAATCCTGGACCCCTGAGCCTTGAAGGGAAGGATATAAAAGTGGACCAAACCCCAACTAGCAGAAGAATTTGCATGAAAATACCAAAAAAGGAGACAGACTGAGCTGTGGTCTGGCAGCGATCATGAACGATCCTGATGGCACGGCACAGACAACTTTGAGAGTGCCGAGTGTTGGTAGGACCTAAGAATTAACCTAAAAATGAGCCCTGCTATCCAGGGACTGCATGGAGGACTGCTCTGGTGGCTGAGAAATAAACGGAGAAGGTGAAGAGAAAGGCGGCTGAGGTGTGGACTTTCGCTGGTCTGGAGGGTGTCACCATTTTGAATGTTTAAAAGTGGCTTGAATATTTTGGATATCTAAAGATACAATACTCTCACAGATTCCTGGGGCTTAAGAACACATTCTGCTTCCCAGCAACCCAAAGGGCACTCCGGATCTGCAAGACTGACAAGGTGGGACATTCCTCTTGTTACTCTTATTTCCCACACCCGCATGGTGAATGGAGGTGTGTCCATCTCCCACTCCCACCCACCTTCTGGGCCCACAGGAACTCCACCACAGTCTGTGTGCTTAGACAGAGCCTGGGTCCCTGCCCTGTCCTTCACTGATTTTATGTTTATTCTCTTATTTTATTTTTATTTTTTCTTTTTTGCATACTTTTTCTGGTGATTAGTTTGCTTGTATTTGTCTGTTTTAAAACAACTATTATTATCAATACTTTTGTCATTTTTAATATTATTCTTAATCTTCCCCTC